>NC_092524.1:68034551-68219551 GCF_037038585.1 Patagioenas fasciata | reverse complement strand
TCAACTGCTTGAAAAAAATGTCACTGACAGTTGTGGGTTTTATGCAAGTGCCAGCATTAAATAGCATTATTTAAATTTGCTTCTAAATGCTTGTTTGATAAGTAAGGATATGTATGATTTATGCATATCACAATTTACTGGAGCATGTTAGCTGTTTTGTTTCGTTTTGTTTTTTCCTAATTTATACCCTACTGTCACTCTGGTTTTATATATGTTAGTTTAAAAAGATTTGCCTGACGTAAAGAAGAACAATTACAGAATTACAGAGCAGGATTACTTCTGAAGGGAAAAAAAATAACCATGGCTTGTATTCTCAGTGGCTATTCTATTTGACTTCATCATTAAGAAAAGTATTCAGAGTATCTAAAGGGTGAAGAGTGGAGGAGTGTGTTTTCTTTTCGATATGATAGCTGCATTCAAGTTATTCTTCCCTTTACAATAGATTTTACCTAGCTTTATCTTCATAGGAAGCTGCTTTCAGCTGAAAAGCAGAAGTGAATAGGAGTGTCATGACATAGGATTAACAGTACAACCGGATAGTAAACCAAATGTTTGAGATGAAAAAATGTAGAATGTGACATGCATCGGGAGAATGAACTGGCAGCGTTTAGCGGAGACGGGAGAACAGATAATGTATAATTATCTGCGGAGGTTCTTGAGACCTGGACTTTAATTCAACTTCCAGAAATACACGGCCCGTTTTAACCAGTCAATCTCTGTAATGAATCTAATCACAATGTAAAACATTCCGAGGAACCGTGGGCCTTACGGAGTGCTAATTACAGATGAAACTAGCCTAAGCTAGGCATAAGGAAGGAAAGGCACACTGCACGGCATTTTAACAGGGCCTGTGATTACATTTCAGTGCCAGCAATGCAAATAAAAGCGAGATCCAACAAGTGCCAAAATTAAAGAACACGCAAAATTAAGATTTAAAGTCTCGTATATCTTCATATTTGACAAATGCTTAATAGCTTTACAGTATCCAGGAATGGTGATCGCTTGCTGGGATCAGCAATATCTGTCACAAAGCACATACTGCCATCAGATTCTTCTGCAGCCTGGCCCTACTATCACAGTAACGCACCTACACCAAAGATAATTACTTTTTATGTTGCTCTATGGTTTGAGCACATTTGCGACTGTACTCATGGTTTAAATTCACTGCAGAGAGCAACTTGCAATACTTTTAACGGGCTCTAATCTCTCTGGTTTCAGTTTGAGACCAAGAGGCATTTCACATCATCAGCAGTGGATTTATATTGTATGCTTAGAAAATAGAAATGGATTTCCAGGGAGTTTAATTTATCAATATCTAGTCTTTATGGGAAACATTAGTTTGCATAGGAAAAGGGGTTAAAAGAAGGTTTAAATTATGTCTCTAATATTTCCTGAAAACTTTGTACAAAAATATTCTATGCCACAAAAGCACATTAAATATTCAAACTTTAATATACATTCCTCAGTAACAAATGTACAGTTAGATAACACATAAAGAATTATGAATGACTAATTATATTTTGCATATTTACAGCAAAGACAATTAGCAAATAGCTTTTATATGCAAAATAAATGAAAAAGTAATTAAGATGCACTAACTAGAGCAGCAATATCAAGTCTGTTGTCTTGTGATTCATTCCTAACAAACATAATAATTATGCATTCATTGTCATATAATTAAAACAGCTCTGTCCTTTAGAAAACTGGTTATTTACTGTATAATAACCTGAAGAGTGGCAGAAGTTGCTCATAATGGTGAGAAGGATAATTAAATATTTCTTCCTGGTGTCTGCTCACTCAGTTGAGTTCATTATCTTCAACTTGTGCGAGAAAACATTTCCTCTGCAGTTCCAAAAGCTCAGCTCTTCACCGCTGGGAAAGTTCTGTCTCTGCCATGCCCCAAACCAGCTGTGCAAAGCCTCCCCAAATGGACACAGCATTAAAACCCATCCTAAGAGGAGAAAGCTCTGTGGTCCAGCCTTACGAGGATGGGGACACTCTGTAGAGCCTGGGGGTCCCTTCTCCTCCATGCTATGACCTTGGTTGAACTTTGTCAGTGTCATTGCTGGAGATGGCCACGTATTTAGGTTTGTGTGTGGAGAATATCCCCTGGCATAAATACATGGGCAGACCTACGTCCTTGTAAAAACGGGGAATTATTTGTCCAATCAGGTCTCCAGTGACACAGGTGTCACTGCACCTCCAGTCTCCGTCTTTTCCTATTCCCTTCATTTCCCAGCCCTTATTACATCTCAATAAAACATAATAAATCATCCAGTCTCAGCTGGAACCCTTAATCACTACCAAACAGAATAGTAATATCCAGCCTGTAAGCCGTCTTTATAATACTAATATCATCAAGCACTTTTTTTTTTGGTCTTAAAATTCTGTTTTCCTATAAACCTCAACCACAGAACCCGCCGAGCCGCAGTGGAGGAAAAACAATGTAATTGCTTGGCTGCACGTACGGCTGGCCTGGATCAGTAATCGGATTTCCAGGGACTCAATAGGTGGGGAGCAGGGCACAGGGAGCCGGGTTCACCTACACAAGCTGGGACGGACGGACTTAACTTGTGCTGCTGGACAGACCTCGTCCTCCCCTCCGAGTCCTTGAACATCGGTTCTTGCTCCTGTCCCAGCCACTCACCTTCCCACAAAGGGAAGATATAACCATTTTTCTCTACCAGATGGTCTTTTCTCTTCTTATTTGGGCAAAACTAGGCACATTTTGCTGGTGGAAGGAGAATCCCCAGTCATGGAAGGGTCTGTGCAAGGGGACGTGGTAGGACCAGAGAGGTACACGCGGGCAGAGGAGGACTCAGCACCAGCCTTGCAAAGCGCTATACAGATGGATCCAGGGTGGCTTTTGTTGCCTTCAGTCCCCATCACCTCACCCCCATTGCTATTTGGGGTACCCTGAAGGGTTGGGTCAGCTAGACCCTGCTGCAATACGCACAGAAGGAAAGAAAGAAAAGGACCACAGCTCCCAGATGCACTGGAAATTGCACTGTGCTTGTCACGCAGTGCCCTCCGGAAGGCAGGGGATTTTTGCACAGATTTCTTAATACTCCAGGAGGAAAAAAAAAAAGAAAACAAAGTCCCTTTGGGGGAATTGTTACACAATTCATTTACTCAGACTTTCTCATCTGACCGTTTCCGTGTCAGGAATGCAGCAGGACTTCACCTGACCTACATGGAGGGACCCCCCCGAGCTATTCCCCTGCAGTGTGATATACTTATTTTAAGAGAATTATGCATCCTACGAAGCTCCAGTCCCATAGGGTCCCCATCCCACCCCATCTCACATTCAGCACTCAGTGTTCAGAACAGAAAAAGGAGACAGGTCGCATTTTCTGTTAAATCCTACAGAGCAGGTCTTGGCTGGTGCGGAGATTCCTGTGTCTTTGGGCTGCATTTACACTCCTTAAGGCTGACCTGTTGCTTAGGTGGATTTCTCAACAGCTCTTTCTCCATTGCCCACTTTGAACCAAACTGAAGAATGATTTTTAATTCTGCTGAGCTACTAGGGTTTACTTGCTTCTTGCATAGCCGATATCGAGCCCATTGCTTGAGTCGGATACGGATGGAGGGGAAATACATGTTAAGCGCAGGTAATTCAGCTATCATCCCTTTGAGATCCTGACCCGTTTTCCCAGTCCTACAAACCATCTCCACCACATATGGAGTAACGGGGAGCATTAGCCATCCTATGGGGTTCAGTAGCCATCCTATGGGGTTCATTAGCCCTCCTACGGTGAGTGTGAGCTCCCTAGAGCCTGGAAGGTGCCAGGATGCAGCAGTTCTGTGCCCTGCTCTGCACAGAGCTGTCAGGATGACAGACTTAACCTCCCTCTGTCCCTGTTTACCCAAAGTAAGAAGATTGTAAGGCTTAGTTAATGTTTGTAAGTGCCTCAGGGTTCTTACATGATAGGCACTATGTTCATGCAAGTGTATTATAATACTTGTCATAAGAAGAATTAATAAACCATAATGTATTAATTTAAAGGTAGCAGACACTCGTGCATGATAGACTTTGTAGCCGCTTCTTTACAGGCACCCAGAAAATGACATTAAAGTTAGAATCAGGTTAAGGCAAAAAGAATGCAGCCAATCACTACTGGATACTGAGTCAGTAAATATCAATTATATAAAAAGAATCATCGATGAGAGCCTTGATAAAATCAGGTGTCAGGAAGAGACAGATGTGACAAATGCATTCATTTCAGAAGTTATACTGTTCCTTTTGGAAACCTGGCTTTTATTTGGGGCGTTTCTGTTTTCTGCATCTCCTTTCAAAATATTGGAGACTCCAGCAGCAACTGAACACAAAACCAGAAGGATGGCTCTTTTGCCTCAAAACTTCAATGGAGGACAATGTGAGCACCCAGGAAAGAACCAGGAGGTCCTCTATGACCTTATTTATCTGAAATCAGGGTGGGAATCAAAAAGCCTCTAAACATTCCTAGATATAAAGGCATCCATGTGTTTTAAGTTCTAGAATCAGGGAGGGCAGGCTCACAATGTAGTCGTGGCTGGTCCTAGACCTGTTAAATGAGGGATGGCACTGAAGTAATACTGGATTTAAGAAGTAGGATGGACTAAGATTTGCCTGTGGCCCCAGATTTGGGAAAGCGCTGATGGACAAGCACATCCTCAAGTGCTGGGGGATGCCATCGAGAGCTCAGGGACCTCACTGGTGCTTACAGAGGCATGTGCATGTGCTTAAAGACATTCTCAAATGCGAGTCAAGAGGGCAAGTCGTTAATAAGACACAAGCACTCACATTTAATGTGTTTTGCACATGCAACCCAAACCCACAACCAAGCTCTCCTGAAAGCAGCAGAGCTCCTGAAATTAAAATGTTACCTCTGCTTTGGCGATGAGCTGTCGCACCTGAACCAAAAAGGATGCAGCTCCATATTTCAGCTTTTTCTTTAGTTTAAGATCAAAAGCTGGTTTATTTTACCTTTCCAAGGTGGTGCACCCCCCCAAATTTCTCTTTCTGCTGCAGAAGTCACCCCCAGCCACGTCTCCCTGGGCACAACCTCAGCATGGCAATGGGCCAGCAGCTGGGCTTTACCTACTATATAGGTATATATATATATATATATATATATATATGTATCCCTACTTACAAGTAGGGATAAGAGGCCTTTGGTAAAAGAATAAATTGAGCTCATTCTCTCTCTCTGCATAAAAGAAAGACAGTAAATAAAATTCCAGCAGCTACAAGCTGGCGACATTATACTGTCATAATCCAGAAATGAACATTGATTCTGAAGAAGTCGCTCCTTCAAACTTTAACGCAACAATTAAGTATTCCATTGTCATGGCTCAATTAAATGGTATGGCCTGAGAAAATTGGGGATTGTAAAGTGAGGATGGAATGTGCTTTGATCCTCTTTCCAGGGTTATTGTTTCATTAATAAATGAACATGTCATTTGTCTCACCAGAGGGAGCTCCTGCCCTCCAGGCTTTTTCCCTTTTTTGTTCAGGTTTTATAAAGATGAATTTCCAGTGCTCTGAAATACCATGGATTAGTAGTTAAGCCTGACAGCACTTCGGGGAGTAGTGGGCTTAAAGTGCCTCACACAGGTCTCCAAAGCACTTGTTTACTAATAGAGGAAATCAGCGACCGTCTGCAGCTGCTGATATCGCATTACCATTTGGAAAGACAGTAGCTGAGATAACAAATCACACAGTTTTAATAATTACTCCTGCATTCCAGTTTTTTGTTTCCTGCGTAACTGCAAAGGCTGGATTTCTTCCAAATAAACAGATAAAAACAGTATGGAACTTTTATCTTTTAATGATAATGACAACACATCATGTTTCACTAAAAGTTTCCTGCTGAATTTTTTTCTGATTTCTAGAGTTTCAATAAAATGTAATTATACTTTATAATTCCACTCTTTTAATCTTCACTTCAAAAACTATTCACAGTTAGCAAGTTTGCGAGGCAGGGAGAGGGGGTGAGGAGCAGGAGCGACTTCCCCCACATCGGGCTGTTCATAAATTCTGGCTGGGGGTAAACCTGTCATTGAAACGGCACAAACTGAGCTGCTTTGCATTCAAATTAATACCTAGTTTAATGTGAAGATAAAATAGCTTCCATTTATGCGGTTATTAAGAAAAAGTAACAAAACCGTTTGGCAATGAATGGATGTTTAAGATTGGATGAACTTGCAACCTATTTCTTTTCCGTTCTCGGGGGGTTTTTTTCTTCTTTTTTAATCCTTTGGATACTTTGGTATCAGGATGGTTTTGTATCAATAGATAAGGCCTTAAAACAAAACAATCCCTATAGAATCTGAACGGTTAATACGTACCCCGGGAGTCAAAAAGTTCCCACTATCCCAATACCGAATTAGACTTCACGGGTTTTGTTCGAGCACATCTTCTCATCTTGTCCTTTGCTTTGCTCAGAGGAAAGCCGGCAATTTCATTAACAACTTTTCTCGCTAAATAATTTCATGGACTGACTTGGCAGAGCAGAGAAGAGGAGGAAGAGAGGAATACCTTCCTCTTCCAACTCAAAATGTGTAGACTTAAAGGTAAGGTAAACTTTTCTCACAGCTTTTAGTTTGCTTACCATCAGCCCATGTTCCACTGGGTGATTAAAGAAAGCTTTTTTAAAGCATTACTTCAGAATGATCTTAATTGGTGCAAGGTTGAGCCCTTTCTAGGAGGGGAGGAAAAAGGTTGAATAGCCTTTTCAAGTCACATGAAAGTTTCTAGGATGAATGTACGATAATTAGATTAATAAGTAGCTTAATTTATCACAGCTAAGGATTTCAACAGCCACACATTAGAGCAAGAAAAAAAAGATTAGTGTGATTCCAGTTTGTAAAAAATAGTACTGAAACTTGATTAACCTTAAATAAAAAGTGCCTTTCTTTTTGTGTGTAAATTCGGTAGTTAAGGGGAAAAAAACACTAAAATAATCAGAGAAGTCCTGTTCCATTCCTTTGTGTTCCCCAGCTAATGAGAGATATCGGGGTTGTACAAAACAACTTTTCCCTGCGAGGTTATTCTTCCTAGAACATGGATTTAAATCAAATCCGCAATCCCCACCACCGTTGTGAACACTGATCTGTGTGAGGTGTGAGATAACATATGCAGGGGTTAAAAATATCTAGAGCATTCGCTATTTTCATTTTAAAATAGAAGAAAATGAAGACAGGTGAAATACATATTCTAGCATAATACAAAGTTATATGGAAAACAACTGTAGCCACAGCTAATGCGCAGCGTGCAATTAGGGATGACAATTAGCCGTGCAATATTTGCTCACGCCGAACACGACGTCTACAAGACGACATCATTTCGACAGCGCTCTCCATTGCCAGAATCAGCCTAAAAGTCAAATATGGCAAACGCGGGAAGCAGAGCAGCAAGTTGGTGCAAAAAGCCTTGCTCGCTGACGGGAAATTCGTGTAAAATATTGCCAGACCATCCAGCTTTCCTCTCGCCACCGTCTCTGCTGCCTTACAGGAGAATCCCTTAATAGCGAGTGAAATCTGCTGTGCTTTTTGATGTTGCCATCCACCGCCGAGGTTGCTTTCGGTGGTGTCATTATTTATCAGCGCTAATGTCAGATTTCATTAATCTAACTCCTTTAACACTCGTATCACGGCAGACAAAAATTCCCAGTGCTTTTTATTAAAGGCGGTTGGCAGTGGGGCGAGCAAAGCCGGCGGAAGGGTCTGGAGGAGGGTGGTATGGTTCCTGTCAACGCTCAACAGCCATCGTCATCGCGAGGAGGCCTAATGCAAACCCAGCAGTAGCGAGATGCGAGACGCTGGGTTTGCGACTCCCTGTCCTGAATCCCTCTTTGAAAGCGGGTGGCAAGGGGGAAGGTTGGTTCGTACTCGTAGGAAACTGCGAATGAAATTACTCAGAGCACAGAAAAAAAAGTAATGAAATGAGAAAGGAGGGCAGTTTCTTTTAATTTTATCTTGCACTTAAGAGATGACTAAGAGCGCTAATGAAAGGGAGTGTAATTATAGCCCAGATAGTGCATATTGCACACGCCGTAACGTCGGAAAGGTTAACTCTGGCAAAGAGAGATCAGACAAATCAAAGTGGCTGAGGGCACTCATGCATCGGCCTGTTTGATAAGATTGATAACTGTAACCAGTAGCTTAGGAGAATCGATTTCCACTGCCGGGGATCTCTCTGGATGCTCTCATCTTTTCTTCTGCTTATATGAAAGTGAAGCTTTAAAGATGTTTTATCATCTAATGGTGAATATGACACACAGTTACAAACGGAATCTTTTTTTTTAATCTCAGAATGGAAAATTTAAGCGGGGCAGTGATTCGCTTTAATTATGTATATTGAACAAATTTGAAGAGATGAGAAGAAACTTGTTTTTCAGCCCACTGAACCCAAGTGCTTGCCTGTAATCTAAAATGGATATCTAATTATTGTTTAACATTATTTATTTAGGAGGAGTTACGACCTCTAATTTGCCTTTAAATGATTAATTTAGTGTTTAAATAAAGCTCCTTTTATTTAATAATGTTTTCTTTAACCAATCTTCACTAATGTCAATAAACTCTTTGTTTAACCTTCTTAAAGGAAACATTTTCTCAGCTCTGAGACAATTATGAATTACCAAAACCCATATAGAAAAATGAGCTAGGTAATTATCTAATATTATTGCAGTGTGCTTAAGAAGAGAATATTCCACACCAATAACATAAAGCAGGAGAGAGGAAACCAGCTTTTCTAAATATTGAGCATTTTAAGCAGTCTGCCTCTTTTTGAGGTGATAAGGCAGCACAGAAATACCCCAAAATACTAATAGCTTGGCTAAATAAATTCATCCACTTTTATTAGCATCCTTAAATGGATCTTGGTCCAAGTCCCAGGCACAAACGGAGCAGCACAAATATCCCTGCTCTGTATGCAGAGAGACGATCAGATGAAATGCGGGTGCCCTGGTCCTGTCCCCAGCCCTCACCTGTGGCCAAGGTGACTTTGTACCACCATGGTGTCCCCTCCATGTCCAGGACTGAGGGGATGAGCTCAGATTTGGGTTAAGGGAACACAAGTCACTGCCCCAAAACTGTGGTCTGGAGCTTTGGTTATTTTCTGAAGCTCCCCCATGTAGATATAATGGCACATATATATCACATTATACTGACCAGTAATTTTGAAAGCGAGCACTTTTTTGGAGTCCAAGAGTGACTGCTATGTATAAGCTAATGAGCACCACCTCTACACAATAAATTATGTTTGTGATAATGCACGTCATAGAATTATAGAATCATTTCGGTTGGAAGAGACCCTCAAGATCATGGAGTCCAACGATTAACATTGTCGCTAAACCATGTCCCTAAGAACCCCATCTACACATATGCTTCCTTTGTCTTTCTTAGATCTTCCATGCTTTGCTGTGAAGCACACCAGAGCTGGGAAGATCACAGGAAAAAATAGGCAGCACGAAAAAAAGGCAAATTAATGTCCAAGCGGCCAGAAAGCAGCAGGAGATAAGTAGCGGAGGAGAAAAATGAGAAGCAGAGCTTCCAGCAGGAGCCAGATGAAACAGAAAAGCCAGGAGTGGGAGAAAGCGGTGAGAAAGAGCAAGGAGAGGGACTTGAGTGGCTGCAGATACTGGGAGGAAAGAAAAATTATCCAGGGCATGAGGTTCACAGGGTCACAGAAGCGTTGAAGTTGGTGGGGTTTCCTGAAAGCAGCTCAGACAGACCCAGCTACAACAGGCTGCCCAAGACCATGTCCAGCCTGGTTTTGAATATCTCCATAGATGGAGACTCCACAGCCTCTCTGGGCAGCTTGATCCAGCGGTTAACCACCCCCATCACAAAAATGGGTTTTCTTATGTTCAGATAGAATTTCCTGTGCTCATGTGTGGGATGAGTTCAGTCTTGGGCTTGTCTTATTATTAACCCAACAACTTTATGTGGGCACGAAGGAATGTCCCCCACAAGTGAGCAAAGTCTGAAAGTGCTCAGGAATAGTAGGACAGCACTGGGATGTAAATGCCCATCTCTTCAAGGTGCAGTCTGGAGAAAGGTGTGAAGTAGGAAGAGAAAGGATGGTTAGATGTGCCACAGACTGGGAAGGAGGAAAAAAATTCATAAAGCTCTCAGTAGGGTGTGAGTCCCAACCAAACATTAGTAGTTGAGCTACAGGACAGATCGTATAAGAAACGTATGGCCTTCCCTTAACCACGCTGGTTACTGCCTGGAGCTCAAGTGATGGAGGTCTGAACAAGAGTTGTGACAATTTCTAACTTGGGAAATGCACTGCCTTTATCATAGGGAGAGCTGAAAGGGTCCTCACGTTCAAAACTGTGCTTTTATACAGCCAAACCAGCAGCAGAGCATGGGGTGTTTCTGCAGGAACACTCCTTGTCCAAGGCTTGTTGAAGATCACAGGCAGAAGAGAGGGAGCAAGTGCCCAGATTTGAATGAAGAAGGCTGAACAACAGTGAAGGACAGCATGGAAGCCACAGCATTGCAGATGTACAGAGAAATGGAAAAGAAGGGAAACAGGTGTGTAATAAGCATTGATAGGTGCTCTTGGGAGTGAGAAAGGAGGAGACTGGTAAGGCAATCTGAGCTGTATCTAAATGGACCCATGAACATGGAGGGGGAATTAAGAACACACTTAACTGTGCAATTCTTTCTTTAGGGCTCTTCCGAGCTGTGGTGGGTCAGTTTGAGGAGGCAGGTACCTGGCCCCAGGGGTCAGATCGTGGCTCCAAGCTGGTGGTAAGGTACACAGAGATGCGTGCTGGCACTCATCTGGGGTCCAGGAGGAGCAAAGCTTAGTTGTTGTGGCTCCATCCTCAGCTAGCATTAGGTGCTTTTCATAGTGTTTTGCTCTTTCTCTGCTTTTTGGGAAGGTGGGACTGAGGGGCTCCCTTGGGGCATCAGCACAGCTGCTCCCCAGCATCTGAAAATACCCAGCAGGTATCTGCTCCTCTTCTTTTTCTCTCTCTCTTTTTTTAAATTTTGTTTTTATAAGCTGGCAAAGTTTTGACTATTCATTTTCTGAAGTTTTGGTTTTGAAGTTTTGGTTTTAAAATTTTGATTTTTTTCCCAACCATATAAGCTAAGACCTCATCCAAACTGTAGGTGTCTAGAACATGTAGATGTCTAAACCTCTAATCCCTTATCCTTAGTACTCTACAGTCCAAATCTAAGATGACACTGGGATGCTCAGCTTGTTCCTTCTTTCCCACCTTGTCCTGATACTTGCTGTACCCCATTCCCTGAAAACTTGGAGTGTCTGAGGGCACAGAACAACGGAGTTTGGCTGATATCATCAATACAACCAGGAGCTTCTTTTAACTCACCCACAAGCTGAGCTCTGTGTAAGTGATGATTTGGGTCCACAGAATGAACAAGGAGGAGCTGGGAGACCCCCAAACTCCCTTCCAAAGCAAGCAGAGTTGGGATAAGCCGTCATCATGACATCCCCTCAATGATGGACCAGCACATTTGGAACGAAGATTTGAATCCCACCTTAGCTTTGTACCTGGGTCTCCATGTGGCCACCTCTTCCCAGGGAATGCAGCTGTGCTCACCAGTCCAGATGTTCAAAGAGAGACAAGACTGCCACAGCTCCTGCGGGAAAGGTGAACAAAAGGAGAGTGAGCAACTACACACCTTGAAAGCTTCAGACTACAACCCACCATGAATTGTTGCCTCCTGACATGTGATAGGAAGCAAAACATAATCTCAACCGGGTTACAGGTAAATGTGTAGATGTGTTTGCTCTCATTCATCTTGAGGGCACATCATCCCCTTCTGAACAAGGCATGTTAAAAAAACAACCTTCTTTCAAATAGCTGTTTACCCTCAGGCTGCCAACTCCATGAACGGCCCCTAACCACAGGGGTCAAGAAGTCCCTGGTTAAAAGGTCCTGCCCCACTTTTGAGGCAGCATGGACGAGTCCCTCAGGACTTGCTCAGCAGCACAACCACATACGGAGCTGATCCACAATACCCACTGGAGTCCTCAAATGTTAGAAGATGACATGGCTTGTCCCAGTGGACATGGGAGGAATTTTCCCAAGAAACATGCAAAAACCTGTGCTACGATACACAGGAGACAAGCCATCTTTATCGGCCTATGTGCAATCCTCAAATGGGGATAAGACGCATCCAATAATTTCTGTTATTACTTAAAAACCCAAAAAATGCACATGTGGTATTGTGACTACTTTTTTTGGAATCACAGACAGGTAAGAAGATGAAGGATTCCTTGCACCTACCACCTTTTTATGCAGGACTTGCACTGCAAGAGAGCCTTACCAAAACTAAGTAAAAATTTACAAATCTAATTAAAGTAAAAACTGCTGGCTAGCAAAGAATATATTTTGCTTTTTCACTTCTGCTTGGTTTTAATCAACCCTACAAAATTCCCCCTGCCTGCATGGACGGGAATGGGTAATATTGTTTGAAGAATGAATAAAATATCGGGTAGGAAGTGTCTTGTTTGTCTGTGTCTTCATTATGTCCTTCCCCATCCTGCTGAGTTAGTGCATACACCAGTGTGTTTTTCCTTACTGGTCATTCACTGTTTGGTTTGTACCAGCAGCTACCAGCCCTGGACATAGGTTGGGATCAAAGGTGTTCAACGCTGTACAAATACCAAATAAAGACAATCCCTGCAGAATAAGCTCAGAGTTTTGCCACATTTGGTTTTTACCTGAACAACTTTCCTTGCTAGAGCCTTTGTACAAATTTTAAACTCGAAGCAGGGAACAGTTCAGTTGATAAATCAGCATTTTAATATTTTTTCCCTTTCATCTTAAATAATTATTTGAAATGACAACATTATGGATTTTTTTCTATGGGGCTGCAAACTTGGATTATGTTGGTCAATATTTACAGTGAAATGCAGAATTTTGAGCTATTCTGGGGAGGGGGGGGTGAAATTCCAGTCACAGAGAGGAAATGTTAATAGAAAAATTCAAAATATAAGGGTTTTTTGAAAGACATGCAAAACTCATTTAGTAGTTGTAACCACTCTCACTGGAAGAGGTGTGCAAGAATCCTTTATTTCAAGTCCCCATTTATTCTCCCCTTTTCCAGCGAAGGCAAATAATCTCAGATTATTTACCAGCATCCCATTTCCAACTCGCAAAAAATGCCTTGAAGCCAGAAAAAAATACTCTCCATCAGCTTGTTTTTGTTTTGCTCTAGTGTTTATTTTCATTTTAACATTAATTGCCCCATCATGTCTGCTTGGTTTTATCAATTAGCCTTTGCAGTGGGAAAATATTTTAGCGCCTAATACAGCATAATGATTTTTTTCCCTATTTGCCAAGGGGGTTATTAATAAATGTCCCCACTGGGGTTACAACTCTGGTGCTCTGGTGTTTGCTTTAGGGGAAATGAGGGATTGGAGGAAAATCCTAACCAAACGGAGCTATAATTAGAGTGAAAGCAGCTGCAATTAGGAGTATATGTTCAACGACACCCACGGCACTCGGGGACAAACCTCCCCTCAAATCGGGCAGAGGTGGCTGCAGAAACTCTGCCACTGCAAAAAGAGGAAAGATCTTGGTTTTCCCGCGTTTCCAGATGTTGCATCAAAGATTTGCATTTTCTGCTCAGCATATTTCTCCAAAGAGGAAAGGCGGTTTTTTGATGGAGTGCTGGCCCGGCAAAGCCACCAGCAGCCTCCTCCAAGCTGGGATTTCACCCTGATCTCTTGCTCCTCACTATTTATTTAGCCTGAACCGCTGCCACCAGCACTGCTGGGCTCTCTGGTTCGCTGCCAGCTGAGCAGGCCCTTCAAATGGCACATCAGACATCCACGCTATTTCCCACCGAGTCCTCTCCTGCGGCTGCAGGTCCTCCAAGGTTGGACGGCAAAGTCTGGCAGACCTTGTCCTCCTCCCCGCTGCCGCAAGAGGCTTTGTTCGTGGAGCAAAACAAAACAGACGCCGTCCCTTTGGCTTTTCTGTCTGTTACAAATCTAAATTCTCCGTCGCTGGGAAATGAAGCAGCTAACAGGCTGTCCTAGCAAAATTCAATCCTATCGTCAGATACGGGTTTCTGGAAAGCCAAACTGGAAGGAGTTCTGCAGCCTGTCGAGAATTCAGGCTGAGTTAAAATATTGGTGCTTGATTTTATCAATTAGCCCAACAAAACGTTTAACAATAAACACTTTCATACAGCAAGGACACATACGGAATTAAAAAACGCAGCAGATGTGCAATACTGCTTAATATGGCTTCTAGCTTAATTATTCTTACTGCAGAAATCTGTCATTCTCATGGTTTGGTTTCTGAACAACAGCTACTGATACAACCTTTCGTCATTCCCTGGTTTGGTTTTGGTTTTTTGTGGGGTTTTTTGTGTGTTCAGTTTTGTTATTTTTTTAAAAAGAAAAGAAAAGAAAACAATTGCTATTATAGTATTATTAGCTTTAAGCAGAGCTCGGAAGAAATAGGTTTATCTTTGGGAAGCCTCTGTAGGACTTCTTGTATTGAGGTCCTGTATAGGTGCCCCGTATAGCTCTTTGTAGGAAACAGGTTATCGCCAGCATAAGCTGTCTGGCTTTGAGTGATACCTCCCGTCTTACCAACCTACAGAAAAAAAAGGATAGAAAGCAGCAGTAAAATATAAGGATGTGCTGCACTCTTGTCCTCCACCACCTATGTGTCATACAGATGGTCCATTATAGCACTAGATCCACAAAGCAGATTCTTTAGACACCCCAAAAGATGCAACCTCATTCCTGGAGATTTATGAGCACTGGAAAAATCTCCTCAATGAGGATGTGACTTATTGCCTGATTTCTCTGCTCTTTCTCCAGAACAGCAGCTCCTCCAGATCCTGAATCTCAGTGTTTTGACCAGAAGAGGAGCTCAGGTGGACTTTGGCACTACTGGTTTTCTATTGTGAATGAACATAGATCAAAAGTAAGCAAATGAAGAATCCACTGATAATTTGTGTTGCAAAACAATGTGAGAAGCATGCACAACAGCCACTGCATTACCATGGGAGACAGCCCTGCTCTGCTGAACGTCCACTCTGGACACATTCTCCACAGGACTGTGCAGAAGAAGCAGGTCTCCACCACCATTTTTGAAGCAGGGAGCACTGACCTTGGAAGACCTGTGTATTTTATACCCTGCTTGTCCTTCTAGCAAAGCATTCAGTGGCTGCACAAAAGACTTGGAAACTCAACCTGCAGGACAACGGCTCAGCACCTTTTGCTATAAGCCAAATCTTTCCATCCTGGGAAAAACAACCATGATGTTTCCACCAGCTTTGGGAGGGCCTGGGCTCAGCTGGTGTCTACTGTTTCCTGGCCAGGCATTCACCACAACTAAATATTTTTTCAAAGCCAGAACCTTTCCAAATCACCATCAAAGTGCCAGTTCTAGAGATATCGGACCATTTGGTTTCTTCTATTTGCTTCTCATCCTTTGTGGGGTGGGGGGGGTGGTAATTATGTGTCTCTCCATTCATGCCTTTGATCATACACACACTATGTGCACACTATATATGTGTATTATAGAACTTTAATACTCAAAGAAGCTTATAATTGATCTTACTCACCTGGATGCATTCCTTGTATAGGTGTTCCTGCTCCAGTGAGGCAATTGGACTAAATGATCTTTCGAGGTCCCTTCCAATCCCTAACATTTTGTGATTCTGCTAAATGTTGTTTTGAAGGGCTATGTGTATACATAGGCACCAACACACACAAATGTGTATCAGTACACTTATAGATATACACATAATGAAGAAGTGAGACTCTTCATAGCTCACCATAGAGCTCAGCCCTCTACCCTTTCCCTGCCAAGCCACAGGGTCTAACACAAACACCAGGCTTTTAAATCTACTTTTGTTACCTTACTACCACCAGGAACAGCACAACCTAGTGCAGCCGCTTTGACACAGATGTTAATTTTCACTTGCAGCTGTGGCAATTAGAAAGTGTACTTAATAGAGTGTCGTGTTAATTGTTGCAGAGTTAACCAATTTCTCCATTTAATTGTCAATTGATTAACCTATTGAAATGGTAAGTGACTCAGTTTCCTTCCAGAACAAACAGCAGCCACATATTGTAGCTTCATCCAGCTGGAGGGGGTACTCTGTGATTTGCTCAGCCTCAGTGTGCTGGTATTTTTCTACACCTCCCTGAGCTTTTAATTAGATGAGCCAATTTTACATGTATTTGTCTGCTGGAAAGGTTATCTGTGCCGGAGCTGACCTGCAGAGACAAGGTTGAGCCTAGCAGTCTTAATAGAAAAGGTTTTCAGCTATGACTGCTGTACTTGATTGCATTGTAATGGTAATTAACTTGAGACTTTGCCTCCCTCAATGTTTTTTTGTAGCTTTAGCTATGCAATGAGATGTTTCCTCTGTCATATATATGCACTTATTAAGCTCTCATTGGATTCTAATATGCATGCAAATAGTGGAGAGTTTCTTAAGGCTAATACTACACTATGTAGATTGTAGTGCCAGTAAGTCACTACAGAGATGTAGCCTGCAGCAAACTTATAAGGTTTTTTTATTCTTTTTCTGCAAGTGTATCTGAGGGTTTGATGCTCCGTTTTTGTGCTTTTTTTAAACCTAGAGGAGGAAGAATTCCCTCTACATACTTTTCCTCCTTTTCATCTGAAGAATTCTGCACACGGGAGCCCATTTTAACAACTTTTCCTTCCCCGACGAGCCTAAAAATGTGCTTGTGCTTTAAAAGGAAGATCCCAATGTCCTTAATTCAGTTTTTCAAGTTGGTTTGTAATCCATCCCCATTCCTACTCCTTTCTCCGAGCGGCTCGTTTGAAAGCCCTCGGTATCTCCTGTGTTTCTGCATGTTCTTTTACAGTACGGCGCTGTCATTTAATTACGAGACAATCCCCCACAACTGAGCAAGCATTTTCATCATTGATAATGTTGGTAGCAGGCAACTGAGACAAAATGATTACAAACCTATGTTGCGCTCAATAGTCCTTTAGAGGATTTCTCTCTTAATAGTCCTGGCTCATTCATGTTTGGTTCAGTACATTTGTTCTTTAAAAAAGGCGTAGATTAGAAGAGTTTCAGGGTAGGTTAATAACTCAACTGAAAATGGCTGCTTGCATTGTCAAAGTCTGTTCCTGCAGTTGCCTGGTGCTTTCTTCAGTTCTTCCACACTGCAGCTTTGGCCCAGTTGGTAAACAGCTTAAGTCCAGACATCTTTTCATTCTCCAGTGCAGCGGATTGAAATAAAAATGCATATAAGTGGCGACTGACTGGCGCTGGCCTGACAATAGCCTGTAACATTATGCAAGGGTATTTACATAGGAATAAGGCCTTGGTAAAGAAGACAGGGGCAATTAATGACTAGGGCCACACATATAAGGAAAGTTTGTCCAATCCTTTCTTCAATAAAGATCTTTTGTAAAGTGCTATGGAAACTCATGGAGGCCCCCAAACAGATTAGAAGAGGGACTTTTGTGGTAGGGTTTCTTTGGTTTGGGGTTTGTTTTTTTTTTAAACTTTAACTTAAAAGGGCCAAATTTTGTAAAGGTAAAACGTAATTCTTCTGTGATTTCAGGTTTTTACTATTGTGATCTCTTTTTTTCTTTCCTTTTTTTTTTTTTTTTCCTCCTTTTCAGGGAAATAAGCTTTGTGTGGCTATTTTCCTAGGAGAACACATGGAATAAAGCAATAAAGTGAACAGTGTGCCTCAGCTGGGAAGGGTGGTGGAGGCGAAAGCCTTGGAGGAGACCTGTCACAATGCTCGACTCCTCCTGCAAGCACAGGTTTGGAATTTAAGCTAATTTATAAGCATTTAGGGCCTGACTCTGATCTGCCTCACACCCCAGCAGCTCTGCTGGGGCTGTCAGAGCACTTCCCAGCAGATGCAAGACGGGCAACTGCGTCTTCTGAATTCGGCTTTCTCCTTCATTTTTGTCCCGGTGGATTTGGGCATGAGTGATTTTGACAAACAGAGGAAGCTCCATGCTCTGGGTTGTGGTGCTGAAGGCAGAGCACCATCAGCAGTGGCTTCATCCTATCAGATGGGATGTTCTCCTCCAGGCTTGCAGATGCAGATAATGAGCCAATTTCCCTGCGGGACACCAGCTTATATCCCTTTGGGGCAATGATGGCACAAAAGTGTCACAGCTGATGATGCCTCCTCCACCCGCAGGGACTTGAGTTGGTGGGTTTGTATGTTTTGGTGCAGTTTGGACACACCGCTTTGAGCCTGAAGCCACCTCCACCATGATGGAGCTTCTGAGAATCTCTTCATCAACACTGTACAATCCTTCAGTGGCTCCTTTTCCTTCTCAAGGTACTTCAGCTGCTGTTCTCTATGTCTCACTTGCCCCCATGGAGGTGTTGAGGACCCTGTTTTCCTTGGGCTGTCACGGCACATCTGTTGATGGCGGCTTGAATATTTCCACACTAGTTGAGTAATTTTAATTTCAGGCTCATCCATCAGTGTTCAGAGACTTTGCTCTTATTCTAATGACCATGGAGGGCTCCTTGGTTTGAGTTGATGCTATAACTTTTTTTACTATGCTATCCAGAAAGCTGTAGGTCTCTCTCTTGAAAGCAGAGGAGATCCTACTGCTCAGTCCACCATATGTGCTCAAGAAGTCAAACTTTTGGTGGGCATGAATAAAGAAAGCCCCAATTCTGCCAGGCTCATTTGATGATCTACTACTGAATCCTTTTCCTCTTAGAGATTTTTATACCAGAATATAACTCAAAGAAGAAAGAAGTATGTTTCCCAGGACTCCCTGTCATGCCACTTTCTTTCTTCAAAATCATTTTAAAAATCAACTCTCCTATGGAAATCAGTTCCTAAAATTCTTGCTGGACATTGAAGAGGGGGAAATAAATGTTAATAGCACAAATGCATGGTTCCTACCAGAAAAGTGTGCATGGAGCAGAGAATGTGTTTCTGCTGCAGCCCCAGAAAGCTGGGGAAATCAATGCTTCATTCAAGGCTATTGATCAGTACTAAATTAATTAGACTTCAAGGCTTATGGCAGTTGATAAGACAACTTGTTAATTTAGTCAATGATAGTGTTTTCCCTAAAGCAACAAATACCCTCTTTCTTCAGAAAAGACATTTCTAGCACTTGCGACACAACTTTCCCCCCCAATCCCTTTTACCAAAGAAAAAAAAAATAATTAAAAAAATCACTTTACATTTAAATTAAGATAAGAATTGGACAGGGAGATGCTTCTTTTTACCCCTATTTGCTTTCTTTTGCTCTAACATCGAAGCAGGGTGTCGATAACATCTGATGTAATTTAATAGGACGGCAGCATAACATTCAGCTTCTTCAACCCTGGCCCGTTGATGGTGATGTTCATTTGGAAAAGATGGTGGGGAGAAGAGGGAGGAGAGAGAAAAAACCACTTTCTAAATGTGCTGGGGTTTGTTTTTTGGGTGTTTTTTTTTTTTTAATGGCAAAACCATTGTGCTTCCCAGGCAAGAAGGATGCTCATGGTCCCTGACAAAGGCACGGGCACTGTCGGTCCTGCGAGCAGTTGAATGAGATGAAGGTATCCCAGAATACCCCGGACATGGGGCTGTACTTCCTGCTGGCTGGGAAGGACAAAAGGACAAAGCCGAAGGAGTGTCGGGGTCCCACCACCAGCTCTTGGAGGCACCAGTCTGCTACCAGCAGCACTCCAACCCTCGGAGAATGCTAATAAGCCACTGAAGAGCTCAGCTTTCCTGCCATAATTCTATAGTGCCGTTGAGGACCCCATAGTGTTCACTAAATAAAGACAACTAATTGAGAATTTTTTGCACATTTTGCTCAGTGGACTTGTTGTTCAGGCGGTGGGTTGGGGAGAATGTCCCCCTACTGACAACAGGGGCTGATTGTTTTGGCAGCCGCTGGGTCAGCGCCATTTCCCGGGTCTGAGCCTGACTTTCGAAGTATGACAAAAATGTTTAATTTCAGATTTTTTTTTTTTTAATTATGTGGCTGGGAATTATTTGGGCTACGTGGAGGACGAGCCGTCCGGTGTTCACATGGAAAAAGAAATTGCTGGCAGAGTTTCTCAGAATAAAACCTTTGGTCTTTCTCTCTCGTTTTCTCCCCTCTCTCCTTTTTCTCCTTTTTCCCCTCACTCTTTTTTTTTTATTATTTTCCCTTTTTTTTTACTGTATTTTCTGTGGCGAGGCCTACATTTTTGTGTCTGCAGGTGACACTTTGATTGAAACTAAAATTAATAAATCAGCTGAAAAGCTCACACCTACAGCTCACAGCAGGGCCTTGAAAACACGGTTATAAAGGGAGCTTTATGCCCTTGTGTAAAGAAGGAATAAATTACAGAAGCACTTGTTGCCCTTGGACTCGGTTTTGCTTTGCAGGCTGGTATCTTATTTTTGGAGCTTATTGTTAATCAACAGGTTCCTTGTAGGTTTAGCAGGTGACTTTGCTATTAATCTCCTATTTGACCACTATAGCATATTAATGAGGTAGGCTTCTGGATGTGGCTATGTCTCCAGCACAAGGAATTAGTTTAAAAGGTGCACTCTTTACTCAATTGCTCACAGTTAACGATGCTGCAGCCCAAATGCAAAGTAGCATTTTCTACAGCTTGTGTAGCATTAAGAGTGTTTTACTAACATTATGTTCCTCACTGTGCTTTTCTTCTGTTGTATACTTATTTCTTCTCCACGGAGGGCTATTATCAGGCTTACTGGTCTTTCCTTCTCTTTATATTTTTGGGGGCTTTCTTCATTTCTTATTCCCCTAACAGAATAAAGAAATTATACATAAATGACAAAATGATATCCTTTCTGATTAATGTGCACCTTGGTTTTAATTAAACAATTCCATAGCGCTTTGGAGGTACCACTGGATTTAAATGAAATGCTCGGCTCAACGTTTCTCTTCAAAACTAGCTTAATAAATATCATTATAAAGTGCAGGAATTCAACCAGCCCCATTTCACCTTGTATTTTGGGTCTGATTTAAGCTTGGAGTGAGGATACCTATAGGGGTACTTTAAGAACATAAAGAAAAGCCGAGGATTTAAGACTTAAATTTGTAATTACAAGGATCTGCCGAAATACATAATATTATGAGCCAGGCTACAAAACACCCTGGTGGAAACAACAGCTTTGTTGTAATACAGTAATTTCCACATTCCAAGGAATGTGCTTTACCATAGATGGTTATTATTGGTGTTTCCTTTCATAACTTTCAGACGTGTGGTCTACCTCCCAAACAGATACATTTTCCTATTTAAATTAGCTCTGTCAGGCTTTTGCCTGCAGATTCCCGGCATTTTTTTTAACAAGGGCTCTTACACGCAATGGCATATTTGTGTCAGGTTAGATATCAGCCTTGAGTTTTAGCCTGAACCGTAAAATAGCTGTCTTTTATGGATTAAGGTCAAAGTTATCACATTACTTTAGTTTGGTGTTTTGGTGTTTCTTTTCTTTCTCCTCTTTTAATTGGGATATATGTATATAAAGAAAAAACGTAGAAGAAACAACATCTGCTAGTGAAGTATGTTTAAGCGTAATGATATTTAAGGTATCACTAACACCTTTCCTGTAGGCATTGAGGGTTAGGTGCTGGCCACATCCACCTCTGGCAAAAACACCCATGGGAGGAGATGTACAGCCAGTATTCAAAGTCACATTCAAATTACTATCTATATTTTCGGAATGTAATGCCAATTTAAGCTGTAGCTGATGCAGGGTGCTCAGTTTGAGCTTCCGACAAGGGCTGGGGGCTCATCCAAACTAGGGAAGACACCCCAAAATGATGCCCCGGAATGAAGCATCCCTGTGAGCAGAAAGGTGCTTTTTGACTCTGAGAACGCACATCATAATTACCACTGACTTTATGTCGTTGTTGTTTTTAAGGAATCGTCATTTAAATGGTTTTACCGGATTTTTGTTCAGAGGATTTGTAATGTGGGCTTGTTTGTCAGGGTTCAAGGAAGAGCAAATTTTTACCGCACAGGCACAAACCCCTATAAATCAGGGTTCATCACTGAAACACTGGCAAACTCTTCACTGAAGTGGTGTTAGCAGGGGCTGCTCTACAAGCGTATTTCTAAGGAGGAATAGTTAATGTAACATGGTTTGGGAGCCCTTCCCCTCCCCAGCCCCCAGCTCCCCCAAACTACTTACAGCACAAGGAGGTTTGAGCTTATTTTGTCTTTTCACAACTTAGCAAGATCAGACACATTTCTGCAATGCATATGCAGATTTTACCTCTTGTTACTTTCTCTAATGAGCTTTCACTTAATCAATTTGACAGTAGCCTTTCTTCCTTTTTGCTTCGTATCCACTAGGAAAGTATTCAGGAAAAAGTGTTAACAGTTTCAAGGGGTATTAGCAAAATGGAATGGGGGCACAGCCAAATTTGGGAAGATCGCAAGAGCGCTTTACGAAAAGGGAAGGAAAAAAAAAAGAAAAAGAAGAGTGAAAACAGAGGATGTGGATTTAACAAGAAGGTTTATCTAGGAAACAAGTGGGACTGCAGACACCACTTTTATTTCCCTGCAAATAATGTTAAAATAATGGCAATAATAAGTAGAGAGATCTTGATGCTATGTAATTATCTGGGTTATAGAAACAAGCACTTTCCCTAATAATATATAACCCTTTTGAATGAAATAACCCTTTATATTTTAAAATAACCCTTTATATAACCCTTTTAATGAGCTATTGAATGGGGGCTCTAGCCGCAACCAGTCATCCAGGACAGGGATGGTGGAAGTCCCAGTGACTCCCAGAGCCATGGGAAGGGTCCTGCAGGGCTGTACCAATCCTATGCACGCAGGTTATCAAAGCCAGCTACATATTTAATTCCTCTGTGGAGAGGTTTGATGCATAAACTTCTCTGAGGACCATGAATTAGAGTTTTCAATGAAGCAGATGACCAGACTAAGGGTGATCTCTAGGAAAGGAAAGCTGTGCTAGCACCTTCTCTCAATGGTCTCTTCTCCCCAGTAGCAATTGATAGGACAAGAGGAAATGGCCTCAAGTTGCACCAGGGGAGGTTGAGGTTGGATCTGGGGAACAATTTCTTCCCCAAAGGGCTGTGGGGCATTGGAACAGGCTGCCCAGGGCAGTGCTGGAGTCACCATCCCTGGAGGGGTTTAAAAGATACAGAGATGAGGTTCTCAGGGTCATGGGGTAGTGCCAGAGTTAAGTTAATGGTTGGAATATATGATCTTGAGGGTGTCTTCGAACCAAAATGATTCAATGATTCAATTTGCAGGCTCTGCCAACCCTTAATGGAAAGGTCCTATCATCATGGGGGGCCTGTCCTGGAGCAAGGCTGTGGCTTTCTCCAAGAAACTACCAGCTCTGGTTGCATCCCTCATCCGAGGGTCTCATCAGGCAAGGAGAAGCTAGGGCACACCATATTTCTTAGCATCTCCAGACACTTGAGCCCTAAAATGTGCATGCACACACAGGAGTCAGTGCTCTGCACAGTATGAAAAGCAAAACCATGTAGGGGAATTAGCCCCAAAGTGGAGGTGTGGCATCTCACTGAGTCAGCGCTGATACACTCAATGCCATCATTAAGCTGTGCCATCGCAGAGGACATCGCTGAGGCATTAAGTTCATACTAGTGAGCTGGGAAAGGACTGCTGACACATCCTTCCTGGCAAGGAACACAAAGCTTTAGCTGGGGCTTTCGTGAGAGCCACAGCCTGCAAGAATGTGGCATCAGCAGAAGAAAGACACTCACAGGCAAATTATTTGGGGTTCCCCCCAGTCAGCAAACACACTGAAGACTCCCATTCTGCTCTGGTTGTCAGAGAAAAGTTCAGAGCCCGATTCCTGCTAACCAGGTCCTTCACGCGAAGTCACCGAGTCACTTCACAAGTGCCACCCCACGGGATCACAGCCCTTCTTGCAGAATTAGACCACATGCAGGGAGTGAGGCTGCACTTGATGCAAGGGAAGACGCAGCCTTAATTCATGGGTTCCCATCCCTGGGTACCAACACCACAATGACCGTATTCAGTGTTTTGCTGTGAGCCGGTTCAGGACAGCACGAAGGAGCTCGCCCTCACCCCACACCATCACTGAGATGGAGAAAGAAACAGAGAATGGTATTGCCAAGTGGAAAGTCTCCTTTGAACTGAATATGAACTCCATATTAGCTTTGAGTTGATCTTACCGGGTAACTGAGCCTCATGGAAAGTTCTTACTAAACAAAGCCATGGTTATGTGAAATGGTTACTACCAGGTGTGAACTATGGTTAGGGGACATGGGGGACCTGGGTCCTACTCTTCGTGGTAGCACAGACCTCCTGCGTGACCTCAGGTGAGTCTCTTAGCATCCCTTGCTCACTTCAAAATGGAGATAATAGGGTTTTCCTGCCCTGCTGAGATGTGAAAATAAATGTGGAAAAAGTGAGGTGGCCACACAAATGGGAACTGAAGGGGTGTCTGGGATATGTAACCTGGAAATACCAAAAGGATGCTTGTGATGGATGTGCTTGTCTCCACGTCTGAAAACAGAGACCTTTCTAAAGGAAAATGCCTACCTTTGCTCACTGCAGGCAATCCTCTCCCTCTAGCTGACATTCTGTTTCTTTGCTAAAATGGATTCCTTCCTGCCCCACCAAGCCACAAGAGCATCACTTTTCCACCCAACGAACACCAGCTCCATCATGAAATATGTAATTACCAAATCTAGTAAAATGTGAATTTCCCCACTGTCAGACCAAGCCACTATAACCAGAAAACTGCTAAGAAACTGCGGCTGTCATTAGCCAACACTGAATCTAGTTTTTGACATTATTGCCTGCAAACTGAGGGATTATATCGCAATAAATGCTCCAAGCATCTGCTTCAGCAAGTGGGCATTGGCTTTACACATTTTGATTTCATTTTGCCCTGTTATAAATTAAGGGTGGCGATCAGACAACATGTGCTGGTCAGGAGAAACAACCCAGCATTGTGGGGCAGAGGGGAACACACAGACCCGGGGAGGTTTTAGCTGGGCTTTGCTCTCCTGGCACTATTTCCATCTCAAAACAGGGGACCACGCCACTGCAAAGCCAGAGTATGTGCTCCAACACGACTTTTCCAAAATCACTGTTTTCAAATATCTTTTTCCAATCTTATTTTTAAGCCGAGGTCCAAAACCTTTAAACCAGAGGCAGTTTTGTTTTCCTAGCTGTCAGCAATATTTTGGCTATTTTAAGAATGTAGGACAGGGTTAAGGATTAGTACCAGCATTTCTTTCCTGTGTATCAGAGCTGCTTAGCAGTAATTAATTAGGACATTGGGTTTTGTACTCTTGGTTCAGGTCATTTGCCTATGAGCAGCTCAAGCCTTTTACAAAGGCACGCTGCATATGTTTCTGGGTACCTTTTTGAGAGAAGATTTAAATTGGCCAGATGAATAATACTTTGCTACAAGTGTTTTGCCCTAGGCAAAAAAGGTTTTCTTCATATTATCATCGCCCGGAGCTGGAATCCTCAAGCTTGATGTGACTGGTGTTATACTGTCACATGGCAATGATGTAAGAACAGGAGCTCTCTGTGTCAGACAAATCTGGATTTAGGGGAATTATAGCAGATGTTGCAAAATGGCAACAGTTTAGCAAGTTCCTTTCATCCCGCAATCGGGAGGCAGGTCCACAAAGTACAACCAGACAGAGAAGAATGTTATCTTTGATCCCTTTCACTCCGAGGCGAGGAGGCTCCATCCGATGAGGGATGCAGTGAGGCTGGAAATGAAAATAAACTTACAGTAGCTGTTTGTTTTGCAATATGGAAATAAGCCATTATTTATTCATGCTGTTTGCCCAGACATGTATAAAACATTTTTTTTTTTATCGGGGGGGATGGCGTGTATTCTGCGCTATAAGCAGATTAGAGCACTCAATATTAAGATTAATGGCATGGAAGAACACTTGGAAATTTGTGCACGGTTAGGTTACAAGAAAGACTGGCAGCTCCTTTTCCACCACACGCACATGCACACTGGCACAGTTTGATGCTGAGGAACTGATGAAGGAGGGAAAATAATTGCCTTTGATACAGGGATGGAAATCAAAAAGTTATACAACATGGGATATCACATCAATTTCATCCATCACTTAGGATTTTTTTTTTTTAAATGAAAAAACCCAGGAATGTCTCTATTCATCTATTCCTACTTCATTTGGCTGAGCAGGTCGTTTATACCTATGCGGAAGCCGAACACATGATGACAACGTGACAGACCCTGTTTACAACAAGAAAGCACCACCTGCGGCGAACAAAACACGCCAGTGTAGGACAAGCGGTAATGCTTTTCATGAGTTTAAATCTGATTGGAGTTTGGTCAGAATTTGCAGGATTTTTCTTAAATTGGTCAGTTCCTTAAAAAAAATAAACTCCGTTTGGTGACAGGCACCAAACCACCCCAGCCTTTGATTCGCTTCTAATTAAAAATCCCTCCTACCACCTGACTGTAACAGGGACTCGGCGATGTACGGCACAGATGGAGCACAACCTGCTTGCCCAACACGCTCATGGCCACAATCATGTTCCCCCAAACCACCTTACCCCTTACATCCCCGGGCAAGGGTACCAACCGCCATCCCCAGAGGAGCTGAACTGAAGGGTTTCAAGCACATGCACAATAACAATGGTGTTTTGTATCGAGGTGTCCCTTGCCTGAGCATAAAAAGTTCATTTTTAAGAGCAGAAGCTCAGCTGGATTCAGGTCAGGAAGGTATTTAAGGTCATGCTTAAATTTAAATATTGGAGTCATGACAGTTCGGGTCACACTCAAGCTTAAAATCTGCCCATCCTTTCATACACATCTGTATTTGGTTCTCACCCTGCATAGGGTGCGCTATGCCCGATCCATACATGAGACACTGGTGCAGAAGACAGTGTCAATCTGCTGATACACCTCTCCCATGGCTGCTTGCAGTCATCGGCGTTCCTCACATAGGTGAGATGTGAACAGGACCAAGCTGAGAGACAGCCGTTCTGTCCACCACCCGCATTGGTAGTCTTTCGGTAACACCTTAAGGAAACAACCTCCAAGCAGTTCCGTCCACAGGACAACAAAAAGGCCCTTCTTTGTCTCTATGTCCATTTTGGATGCCCCAAATGAGAGGAGACTTGCAGTAGCCAAGCCAAGTTGACCCCAGCATCCTTTTGTTTCTGTCTCTGCACTAGCCTGCACCCAGGGGCATCTCCTACCCTGGTCCTCCAGGCCAAGGTGGAGTTTGCAAGGCAAGGTCCTAAGTCTTGTCACTCCAAAGGCAATACCTGCCATCATATGGCTGTCTAATGTCTTCTGCCCATGGGGAGCACTACAGAGCCCATACCTGCAGCTCCTGGTCCATGCAGGCAGAGAACCCATTTGGCAAGAGGACCTTGGGCTGACCTTATAACACAGCATTGGCCCCTCTGTCTCTTCTACAGCCCCCAAACCTTCTTCATGTAGAACCAAACCCTATGAGTGAAAGGCTCCAGCAAACATTTTGTCAAGCACAGCAGACCCTGTCTCATCCAAAGCCTTTAATTGTCACCACCAGGCAAATATCCATTAAAGCAGCTCAATGCCACAATTGTGGCGCAGCCGAAAATAATGCTATGACACACAACAGTCGTGGCACAAAATTGGTTGCGCCACTTAATGTCCCAGCCCCGAGTGCTGGGAATCAGAGGTGTTATAAGGAAAACGCAGGATCAGCACACACATTCCCATTCAAGATGCCTAATCTTGTCTACACTCAAAATGGTACCAGGGAAAATTGGTTTTCAATTGATTTAAGTTCACTGGCACAAAGCCTTGTGTAGACATTCTTAAATGGGTTTAAAAATGGCTTATCAATTTAGCTTAAGACACTTAGTAGCTAAACTAAGCTAAATCGGCATAAGCCAGGTTTAAATTGATTTATGATGTCCACAAAGAGTTTTGCACTGGTTTAACTAAATTGCTTTAAAAACACACCGCCACTTTAGCCTTCAAAAGTGAGTGCCTATGAGTGTAAGGATTTAGGGTAAATGTCTTTAAAAGTGCCTAAATATCTGAGGAGCTTATGCCCCTTTTCCCTAAACAGACTTAGTCTTTTCAAAATCAGAAACTGGCCTTTGTAAATGCTACTCCAAAGTGCCCACAAAAAGAAGAAAACGGTCAGATCCTCCATGGAGTAAATGGAGTAAAGTAAGGAGATATCCCATTTTATATTAGCTAGAGGAAAGCCAAGCCCTGCCTCAAATTTTGAAAAGGAAACCAAAATCCTCTGAAAACCCAGGTTTCAGGGGTTTGCACTGACTTTTTTCGGCCAGTTGTCCTTTTCCTTTACCTCCTTAGGTACAGTAGTTAAGTGTGATACATATATATATTTAAAAAATCACATTGCCATTCGCAGCATCCCTGCACACTACAGTAATTCAGGCTTTTATGTTGATATGCATAGGCACAGTTTGGAAGGTATTTCAGTGCTCATAGCCACATCTGTTGTTTTCTCTCTTAATGATTTGTAGTTAGCCAAAATAATAGAAAGCAGGCAGAGCTTTTTAATATTGGCTTGTTTGATATGAGCCTATCTTAGTCAAAATGTTTATTCTACGGTGCTCCCGTAGCTAGCTCTGGAAATTCATGTATCTATACGTATTTGCGTGTTTTGCTTGACTAGGCACAAATTATGCTCTCAACTGGAAATATCACAAGTGTAAATAATTTGGAGACGTAAGTGTCTGAGCGAAACTCATGTAAAAGCTATTTGTTTTATGGATTTTGATCTCCAAAGTTTAAAATATGAGCAAACTTTTCATTAAGGCTTTTGCCATTTGTTTGAACACTCCTGTAGTAATTGGAAATGCAACAATTGTTTAAAAGTGGCATTGTCCGTGAAAAGATTTAGTGAGGGATGAAGAAATTTCTTGAACCTAAAGACATAATCTGGTGATCCAATTCTCCCCACTGTGTCCATTCCCGTGAAACTCCATTTACTTTCTCCTATCCCTCACCAGCTCCCCCGCATCCCACCTAGCCAATCCTCTAGGTTTCCCACATTGTTCCCCCTTTTGTCTTTTCAGTCCAAACAGAAGAACAACAGACAAGGTTTCGAAGGGCAGGGAGCATCAGGGGCTGGAAGAGAATGGCTAAGATGAGGGTCAGAGTCCTGGCCCTACTGCCAACAGTTACCAGGGTTTGTGCTGCCTGGCTGGGCAGTGTTCAAAGACTTTGCTGGGCTTTGTTCCACTGTGTAGGGATTAGGCCTGGCGGTCTGAGAATTTGCCTTCTAATTAAAAAGGATAAAAGATAGAAGTAGCATTAGACTAAAACATAGCAGTGATACTTCACAGGCTTTTTTTTTTTTTTTTTGGCTTTTTTTTTTAGTCACAAGACAACACACGGAGTTGTCAGGTTGTTTTATTTCTTTTGTTTTCCGTGCCTATGGAAAAAAAAAATGATAATAAAGAGAAGGGAGGGGAGGAGGAAAAGTTTTGAAACTCTTCCCAGCTGTTCCATATGGTGACTGAAGGCGGAATTTCTGTGTGCACTGTGGCAATTTTGCTCCCTGACTATCGCATTTATTGACAAGGATTACACCAGCTCCCTATTACATCCTATAATGCTGTACCAAAAGGTGAGAGAATTCCCCATGTCATCCTGCCTGGCTAAGGGAACCTATAGGAAACCTGAATTTCTTCTTGCGCAACCTCTCCTTTTCTTATCCTTGCGTTTAGCCCTCATTAGGCTCACTCAAAATCAGCCACAAACCCTCCCCTCAAATTAACCAGGATATAACATTTTACCCATGCAATGTGAAAAGAGCCAGAGGCCGCATCCGGATAGTCATTGCTTATAGAAGCGCTTTAATTATGCTTAAAAAAAAATCATGTGTTTTGAGCAGGGACGGGAGGCCAAATCCCCACAAGCTGTTACTCGTGTGAGTAATCCCATCTCCTGCAAAAGCCCTATTCAGGGCAGCCGCCAAGATCCAGCCCCGTGCAGGACGGTGAAGACGGGCGTAAATCCAGGGTCTGCCAGCCCGACAAGGGCCGTTGGAAGAAATCCCTGCCATTTACAACTTGATCTGCCCTTAAAAACATCCTCCAAAGCCGCCGTACCCGGGGCAGGGGGAGCGGTGGTGTTTCGGGCCGGCTCTGCCGACTTCCCAGGACAACCGCGTTTGCCCTGAGAGAGAAGCTGAGGTGAGCAGTTGCGTAAGGGCCGCTGATGAGATTATATTAATTACTTTTCAGAAGGGAAAAAAAAAGAAAAGGAAAAAAGGGATAGGAGTTTGGTGGAAGACTTGAGAAGCTCTCAAAGCCGCGGAGCTCGGGTTGCAGGCAAGGATAAAGGAATGCCCTTTTGTTCCCACACATCTCCCGTTACGTCATGACGAGCCCAATTTCTTCTGAATTCTGGCTGATTCTGCGTGTAGCAAACAATTCGGAAGAGACGGTGGACCAGGCGAAAATTATTCGCAGCAGAAAGTCTTCGCACTTCGTCGTACAGGATCCTAATGGGAAAACATTTCTCGAAGGGAAGCATTTTCATTCATTAAAATTTTTGCACGAGTTTTCATTCCTCCGAGCCAGTAAAGATCATGTTTGCCCTGTGCCATAGCATGAGAAGAAGAGAGAAGACTTATAAGCATCACTTGGGTATAAATGTTGTTGTCTTTAACAAAAATAGCTGCTGTTAGACTGCTGTGAGTTAGCTTGAAAGCAATACTAATGTGGCAAATTATCCCATTGATTTTAGGCAGGGTTCTTCATTGATTTTTTGCTTAAAAAAATGTTGGTATCACACAGCCCTTGGTGACTAACTTCTTAATGTCAGTGCATTTGTGAAAGGTTAGAAAAGGACTCCAGTTCCTGCCATTCTGCTGAGTTTTAAGGACATGGAAATTTAATAAAACCTGTATGCTGCTTTCTGGATATCAGCGTTTGAAATGAGACCTGAGCTTCCTTGGTGGCTTTAGAAGCAAACAGATTCGGCATCCCCACAGGACAATATTCCCAATTCCCTCCAGGCCTGCAGTGATCTCCCTTCTGCTTCCACCCCAGAGAGCCAGACGCAGGATCCGGCCACGCTTTGGTGCTACAAACCCTCTTTTAATGATTTACATCCTTAACGTCGTTTCAGGGAGGCCGAAGCAAAGGCAAAGGTCCCCCCCTCTCATTTTGTATTCCAGAGGACCAGTGATAACTGGGAAAAAATTCCCAGTTTGCTCCATGATTATGGGGGAGTCACTCAGAGGAGCACCCCTTGTGATTTTTAGCTGGTTTTGCAGTGAGGAGCAGGGATGAAAACCCCTTGGAGGAGCTGCTCATCCGCCGTGTGTCCAGACCTCCCCGTGCCTCCTCCTCCTCTTCCTCCGACGCTGCTCCTTCTGCTGGCTCAGCCTGTTCCCACAACACAAGCTGGGAGAAGGATCCTATCATCCATTTTCCACTGGGCAGGGAGAAAAATGCAGGGCATAAAGAGGAATATTGTATTTTTTTAAATGCAGAATGCAGGAAGAAATTAAAAAAAAATATATATATTTCCATGGTGTATTAGAAGAACTTAGCAGGAGCTGGGTCTTCTCAGGTGCCCCAAAAGAGACGTGCGTATGAGTGCTATTTCTCTATTACTCTGCACTTACTTACTGAAGGAAGGAGACGGTCTGAGAGGGCTTTATATTTGAAAGAACGTTCCTAATATTTGCATTATCGTCAACAAAAATATTTTTAAAGGCCAAACGAATATTCATTTATATTTATTTGCTTAATCTAATGATCTATTGTGATTCTCCCTTTCATCTATTCTTCCCTTGATGAGTGTGTGGCACTCCCATTAAGATTAATAGCGGTTTCACATGCACAGTCAGGGGAGATTAGACCCCTGCCCCGGCCTCCTGCCAGCCCCATGTATGTCTTTGGATTCAAGCTCCAAACCCTCACTGATGTCAGTGAAAGCACCATGTGTACAAAAGGGCCCAATCCTGCCCAGCACTGAGCATCCTCCCAGCCAACCCAGACATTTAAGAAGCGGCAGGGCACAGCATCTCCCCGAACGCATTTATTATGCCGCAAAGTCTGGGACTGTCTGGGGAGCATATGTTTATGTGGGGTCACCGTTTCTGTCAGCACAAAGGGGAATTTTTATGACAGACCAAGTCTAGAAAGGCATATGGGGACCAGTGTGGGGTGCACTGGAACCATTTTTTAGCAGAATAAACCACAAAAAATCTGCCTCTGAACGTGCACGTTACCATCCTTCTACGCAAAGTTAACTCCATGCATAGAATTACGTTTTGTGTCCATTTTGACTCTTGCGGGGCATGCAATGTGAAATACCTCTGCCGTGACACCGGCTGGCCTGGGATATGTTTTAACCCCCCAGTTTTGAAAATTAGATATCTATCATACTTCTTTACCAAGCAGGGTCTGCTCCAAAGCCCGGGTGTGTGAGCCCTCCAGTCACCTTCAGTGAGCTTTGGAGCTAGACCTTAATTCTGGTGGCATGAGAAATACCTTTGTTGTGAGCTGGGGTCCCAGCCTTGCGAGCATTTATGCTTTTGAGAGGCAAAAAGCTTTTGAATAGCCCTGGCACAAAAAACTGCTCACAGGTGTGAGGGTTTGCAGCACCTGAGTAGTTGAGGTTTATGATGTGTATAGGGCCTGATTTAAGAAAACATATTTTTTTCTTTTGCCGCCTGATGAACTTGTATCCAATTTTCATTTGCAGGATTTTACCAATATTCCCTATTCCGTCCCCATTCTGACCTCCTCAGGGTAAGTACACCAACTTCCTCAGCCCTTGTACTATGGAAGACTTTCTCCTATTTCCATGGTGTTTCTCAGAAACTAAGGATTTACTAATTGCTAGCAAAAAGGGTTGAGCCACAGCCTAGGTGAGTGACTTTGTGAAAACCACTGAAAAAGCCACATGCCTCAGTTTCCTGAGATGTATCATGTGTGTGGTGATATCTCTGGCTTTCCAGCAGCACCATAAGAAGTGAAGCATTTATAAAGCTTTTTGAGGGTGGCAGGCATATAGGGCTTTTACAATGATGTCGTCAGACTACCTCCAGCATTCAACTGAATCCTCTAATAGCGACGCTTACTAATTTTTACTGCTCTGAACCACTGAAAAACGCTAAGATCCAGCCTAAGCAACACGAGTAAAGTCAGACATAAAGAGTAAGGAAGAGCCAGAAAGTAAGCAGGAGTCGGAGGCGAGCATGGAAACCGCTACACCATCTGTCCTCTCGGCTTGCTCGAAAGACATTTCACAATTAGGGTAGAACTGAGTAAATGACATTGTTATCCTATATTGTATTCAAGCTTCATTCTCCCTTGTTGTAGTGGACTCATTATTGATTTGTGGGTCTTCCACTCAGACCTTCTGTATCTTTCATAACACATAGACTACATGCAGGATATGAATTTTATATTAATGTCATGCTAGCTGTATCACAATATCTATCATATATTATCATACTACTGGATAATCGTATCCTCCCAATGTTTACAGGTACATTTGAATGTTAACATTTTGATAACTGTTATTTAAATATGACTATAGCTGTTTACAGTATCAGGCACTAAATCTATTTGATCAATTAGATAGATATGAGTAAATGATGAATATGTATGTTTATCAAATGCCTTCTTGAACATTTGTACAGCAGTATCTCTTTTTTTTCTAATAAGTAATATTAATAATAAAAACCACATTCAATTGCTGCACTTATGGTCATCTTATGAGATGTTTTAACAAGAGAAAATAATCTGTAGAATTTCAGCTATTTCAGTAAACACTTCGAACATGTATTTTAATCTCTTCAAGTTCATCATCCTTGTTCTAAGTATGAGTTCCTAAAAAGCTTGTGTTGTGATTTGCTTTTATTTTCGGTTTTGGCTTAAGCAATAAGCTTGAAAGTGGCAGCTCTGAAAACAGATTTCTTTATCCAGAAGCCAGTTTGGAGAGTGTCCACACAGGCTGCTATTCTAAGGCACCATTTCGGAGACTGCCATCTCTACGATGGCACATGAGATGTAATTTAGTCTCTGTGTTAATTTAGCCCAGGGTCTCTCCTGAACAGAGAAGTCCGGCTGTGCCAAATTCTGCTAAACTGGGGATGGTGCTTTTGTGATATGGACAACTGTCTACCAGGGATTGAGCTGAGACCACCAAACTACTTTCATTTAGATTCTCAATTTAGTCTTGAACCAAGGTCAGAAGGTAAATAGCCAGGGCTTTATCTTCCCAGCCAAGCCCCTGGTAGAGGGTCCCTTTGAAGTGGAGTGTGATCACTGGCAGTTTCAGAACTAATGTCCAAGACAGTGATGTATAATACATTTGCTCACATTTTACATCTGCTGGTATGATCGCAGGTTAATTTAAGTACGGTTTCCCGACAGAGGAGTTTCTACCCAGCTGTAGACTTAAAAACAAGTCTGAAATTAACTCAAGATGCCCTCTTGACACCACCCCCTCCCCAAAGCATATATGTGTGGGGGTTTTTTTTCCCACTGCTTTCAAAGCCAATTTCTTTGAGTCCAGTCCTGCTCTTACTGATGTCAGTGGCACCATTCGCATTCACTTTAGTGAGTAAGGCAGTTGGAAGATGCTCCCTGCGTTGGCTGGTGTTTGTGGCTGCACATCCTCCAAGTGGCCAGAGGGAAGGAGATTTCCATTTGCAGGGACATTTTCTGCCATGACACACTGATGGTGATATCTGGTGACTGACACCAGTGCACAGGCAGGTTCTACCTTCATCACTCAAGCCAGTCAAGCTTGAGCACAGGGATACATTTGTGATCATCTGGTGATAATAATTCAAAGAGTCCCACGACCTTCCTCCTGTGTCACACCATTCACTTGTATTAATGCATTTGGGCTTTTTTTTTTAAGGATCTGGGTTCAAAACTGTGAATGTTTCTGCAAGGTTTATTCCCATACCAGCACTCCAACCCAGTTCACACCCTTGCCCTGCAAACAGTTGTGCCAGCACAGCCATGGTCCTGTGTGAGGCACAGCAAATAGCTGGGTACAAGGAGAAGATGGCCACCAAAGACCCTATCTCTTCCAGTCATCCCCCAAAACTCCCACATTTTGATCATTTTGATTCCCTTTCCCAATCACGTGCCATGGTGACCACCCTTCAAGCAGTTACTCATGACAGCAATGCGTCCATTGTGGCTCATCCATGTGGCCCCTTGCACATGGTGATGCTTTACCTGGCCCAGGAAGCCTCTGGGCAGGAACAACCCACATTGCACCTCAAGGCTGGGGGACAAGGAAGGTTTCATACACTTTCCAAAAAAACTGCAGGGCTATCTTTCATACTGATAAAAATGTCTCAGAGATATCTACCCAATGGTGACATGCTTCTATACCAAGATAATCTGATGCCAGCACTGGTAGTGTCCTCACTGCCATGTGTCTGCACATCTCTGTTGTGGATGTGAACCAACCTTGGGTTGGTTCTCCACATCAGCATCCCCAGGTGCAGGACCACGGCTTGCATGAAAGGGAAGGGAAACTATAACCATTTTGCCTTTAGTATTCATGCTTCTCTGTGAAAGGCTGCTGTAAAAGTGGATTTGTATCAAAATACCCTTTTTTCTCAAGGCTTTTCATTGAACACACCTGAAAAGTCTCTATTTTAATGCCACAATTTCTTGATTAAAATAGAGCCAGACTTCACCCGACTGGGTCTGAGGTTTTATGGCTAGCCAAGAATTGGACTAGAAAGGAAATAAAGCCCTGCAAACTCCTTCCTAGGCACAGTTGTATGCCATGCAACACCCTCCGTCCCTGCACCCAAATACTAACGGGCAATTCCTGACACCATGCAGCATGAAATTTTACAGCATTTAAGCACAATAGGCTGAGTTTGAAGGGATGTGTTTACTTAGTAATACTGGTAAATACACTGTAGGGATGCATAAAGCAGGTTTCTGTTCAGATGCACCCAAAAAAGCAGATAGTTTTGCAATACGCAATGAAACTACAGAAAAACAAGGCCGGAAAGGACATCCAGAAGCCACTTAGTCCTATTCTCTGTCCTGGGGCAGTGTCACCTGTATTTTTCAGCCTGATGTTTGTCTAACATACAGTTAAAAGCCTCCATGTCCCCTCCAGGCGGTCTGTCCCACTGTTGGACAGTCTCTGGGCATGGAAGGTATTCCTTAACGTCTAAGCTGAACCTCAGGGCTGCACCTGATGCCCTTTCCTTCTTGCCCTGACCCCTTGGCCATGGAGAACAAACTCGCCCTCCTCACAACAGCTTTGTACATGTCTGACAATCGCTGTCATCTCTTCCTTCATGACTTCCTGCTCCAAGTTAAACTCATCAAGACGTGTTCAATTCCGATCCTCTGCTTTGCGTAGCTCTGGTGTGTCCCCAGGCTGGTGTCACTTTTAAACACCCTGTCTTCCACTGAACAGAAGCAAGGCAAACCCCTGAAGGCCTCCACGCAGGACAATCTTCCTTTTGGACAGTGGTTACAGGTAATTTGTTTCTGGTAAAGTTGTCTGGCTGTATCATATTCAAATTACAGAAATTTCCTTTAAAGATTATTCCACTGCTTTGAAATGACCTGTTCTTGGCAAATCCACATCGACTGTCATTGACTGCAAGAGGTTTATTGCATTTTGTTTATATACTGCATTATTCTCTGTTCCACCTCACGACTTAAACATTTCAGAAAAGACATCCCTGCTAAAAAAAATGCCTGATCCCAATCACAGGAAAAACTCCTGGAACCAGAAGAAAATAAATCCAAAGAAAGGCTGATCCATAGCTATCAGGCTCCAATATAAACAGCATGTATTTCAGTCTAGGCAATGCTAGTAGTGTCCTGTGTTGTCCTGGAAAAATCAGCTACTTCTGGGGAAGATTTGTCCTTTATGTTGGATCCCTAAGACAGGAGCATATGATGCTGCTTGGCAATTGGGGAAAGGACACCCTCCCTCAGGTTCTCTGAAAGTTTCTGTTTCTACCCAATAATTATACTGGGAGCTTAAGTTACCTGCCTAAATTAGATAGTCTGCATACAGCCTGTAACACCCCTGGTGGAAATTCCCCATCTGTAAAACAAATAAAGCAATTTCTACCTAGCAATGCTCTATGAGGGAAGAACTAAGAACCCAAAGTAGGTGAAGCACTCCAATAAACAGTAAAACACTGTGAAGGGCTGTGCTGGGTCACTGCTCTCCAGCTGGAGGCAGCAGCCCCACAGACCCCTCAGCACATCGGGATAATGTTTGACCACCCAGCTACGCCTCTTCTTGAGGTGTCAAGGTTTGTCACATCACAGAGCTGTCATCAACTGAAAGAACAATGCTGAAGTCATGACATGTCTATATTGTAGGTGCAAAGCCACCCAAGACAGCTTCATGCCTGTTAACCCCAGCAGTGAGAGGAGAAGACTACGAAGCACAACAGGGTTAAACTTCGACAGAGCATCTAATACACCTGTGTAAATGGCTTTTACATCACCCTTCATTAGAAGCTCTTTGGCAAGGTGGTCTTGGAGATGACAGGAAGAAGTGGGACCACCAGATGCCTGAGTGGAAGATAAATAATGGGATCGAGTATCTGAAAACTGAAGTTAGACCCATTAAGCCTTATTTAGCTTGTCTAAATTTCTTCCTGAAGGGCTCAAGGCCCTCAGAGGCACCAAGCCAACTGGCACCTCCAGGCTTAAGATCTGGGGTGGGAACGGTCCATTGAAATAAAGAGGAAATTAGGATTTAATTAATGACCAGAGCAAATGGCCAAGTGCAGTAGTGCAGTCTCCACTGCTGGAGATTTCCAGCTCAAGACTGAATATTTTTCCGAAGGAGATTCTCCAATTCAAACAAGCGCTGGTCCACAGACACCCTCTGGACTGCGTCGAACAGCAAGGCAGATTGAGACAAGTGCATTTGTCCCTTTGGATTTTCAATCTATGACTCCCCATCTAGCTGGACATCATAGAGCCTTGGTCCCCCAATGAGTAACACCAGCCTAACACAAGCATATTGATTCTCTTCCACAAGACTCCTCAGCGTACTGGGTTTGCAGTAATTAACGGCACATAGACAGCCTTGCTTCTCCCCATCCGGGAAATGCATATGACAACTTGAGACCATTGTGCCTAGAACCATAAAAAAGATGCAGACCTTCTAAAAATGTATACATCTGTGCCTACTATGTCAAAACACAGCCATCTGACGGCATCTGTAGCCCAGATTAGGCATTTTGGCTGCCTATACCAAAGGGAGAGTGAAATGGGATCCAAAATGGCCATGCTGCTGCATGAAGAGTTGTCATTGCTGGCCAGGGGGACATCTGCCAGTCAGGAGAAACTCAAGACCCTCCTCTGGGCTGCAGGAGAAACTGTATCTCCCACCAAGACTAAAGAACCACACAACCTTTTTCTAGCCAAGGAAAAGTGGATAGAGCTTCATACATTTGGGTTCAAAAGATGGTGGCATGATGCTGAAATAAATCGGACACGTAGGTGTCTATGAAGCATGAGGACCTGGCTTTGCTTTCCTTCTCAACCTAAACATCTACATCCTCAGAGTGTCCTAGTCAAAGAGTAGAGCGAGGCTGTGTTGGGGACACTCGCCCTCCTATGGAAAGTGGGACACTGTGTGAAGGCGGTGACAGAAAACTTCAGGTAAGAGGGAAAGCCACCATCTCTGACCATAGATACTTGAGAAGAAAGCTCTAAGAACCCAGTCCATGACCTTTTCTGGGCCCTCTCACTTGCACATCTTCTGAATCACCCATAAAATGCTGTGCCACCTCTTTTTATATTGGACTCTGCCAGTTTTGCATGAAGCAGTGCCTGATGGTGATGGGCGCTGATGATGATGATGGCAGGGATCTGAGTGAAGATGGCTTCTTGCTAGGAGACACATGAATTTGTCCCATCATGTGGTGTAAGTAGGGTTGATTGGAGAGTTCACGTGAAATGGTGCGAGCACTTTGTGACAAGCAGGAACATCAACCCACATCAAATGAAGAACTGTCCTTAAATTTTAATATAGATGAGCATGGACCAACTCAGAGCCAAGAGAACATGACTTTTCCATTTAAGAGCCAGCACCAACCGAAACAGCGGCATGGCTCTGGCTCAGGAACAGACTGACCCAAACCCCCGCGACTACCACAACCTTCAAAAATATTGCTGCTAAACCCAAACTGTGAAATTGGGACTTGGCCCTAGACCAAGCCAACATCTTGGCTGGACTGAAAAAAGCCACAAAGTAGACACTGTGAATTGAGTAGCCTGCTCCCTTTCTACAGAAATCTTTTCCAAGGTCTCGATCGAGTGTCCCAACTTTTCAAGCCTTTATCACCGCGCATAAAATAATAATACATATTAAAAAAAAAATTAGAGAAGAACAGCGTTATAAAAACATAAAGGATTTCACAGGTAGGGCACAGGAATTTGTGCCAATTTTTATCTGGGGAAGGGGATGGATTTGTAGTGAAGCACTGAGACCCAAACATGTACACCAATGCTCTCAAAAACTCAGCTTTCCTGTAATTCTCTTCCATTCCCCAGCCTGCCTCTCTATTCCCCCCACCCACCAAGAAAGATTCAGAATTCCTATAAAAGTTAACTACCCAAAGTTACAGTATAAGTCCTGTTATGCGGCCAGTTCCCTTTCACCACACACACAAAGGAAGCCATGGGAATTTGTTTGGAAATTCAGCGGCGCTGGTGCAGCACATTTACCGGGATGTAAAGATACAGCAGAATTAAGGTACATCCAGGTAATTTTTCAAACATGCCTGGAAGAGATGGCAGGGATTTCTCTCAACAGCGTTGAATTCAAATCTGAGACGCAAGGTTTGGTGAAAAGGATTGCTATTTTTAATACCCACAGTTTTCTTGTGTGATTCCAGCCCTCTAAGACCCTAAGACCTTTAAATTCCATCTAGTGTCTATCACATGCCATTGAATTGGCATGTTTGCAAATTGCATGCAGTGAGATCCTTCCATACCAGCAGCTCTGTCTCAGATTCCCCACCATCCCTGCCAAACTAGTATTGCCTGCACATTTTTTTCATCTTTTCATTGAGTTCTGTGTGTCAGCCAACACATTCTTTAGAATAGGCTTCAGTAGGCATGGTAACTGGTTCCTGGTTGCAAGCTGCCTTATGCATTTGCTCCTATTTCTTTCTGGATAATTCCCCCCCCCCCTTATATTTTTTTTTAGGTGAGGACTTAAACGTGCTCAGCGTTATCTGCTCCATCTGTTGTGTTTCCGATAAATAGCCGAGATACGATAAAAAAGTCCTAATTGAGGTAGTGATGCGGTGAATAAGCAAAGCTTGTTGGTGGGGACTGAATCTGGACTGTTGATAGCTGCAGGTACCTGGGGGCTGCTCAGCCTGCCTGCTATGTTGACTTTGTCTAATTGCAGGGGAGGAGCTAGAAAAGCAGTGAAGGGCAGTGGCACACACAGCAGGAGAGCTGAAAAATACTGGCATAACCACGCAGAGCTAAACAAACCGACTGACAAAGCTCTTGGCGTATTATTAAAAAATCTGGCAAAATGCTCATCTCTTGACAAAAATGTAGAAAGACTAGTAATGCATAACTTTATCCTGTGTTGGATTTTAAAGTGGCTAATGCCAAGTTGTCTGTCAAAATTAATAGGGCATTGCTGCTTCTTATAGAATGGGAAAAAGAGGGAGATCGCGCATACATTTTATTCATTTATTCATCTCTAACAAAAATGATGTATCTGCTAAAAATTTATTTAGGGAGGGCTTTGGTAGATGCTAATGTTAATTCGGAAAAAGCATCACTCAAGGAGTGATGCTAGCTTATACTCACTGGGGTTAGCAGATAAAACCCCCCAGTAATATCAGAAAAAGCCTGCAATCATCTCAAACCTCGGTACGAGGAAGTCTCAGCCCAGGGACACCGTTACCAATCTGCATCCCTGCCCAGATGCATATTGTCTTTTTCTGATTATTTTCATTTAAATCCAACCATTTCTTTTTAAAATGCGCTGCTTCAGTAGAATGACTTTGATACTCGGGGTCTTCACTAATCCATAAAGAGATTTGTTTACCATCAACCACAGTTAAACTTACTCTGCTTTAGTGTTTGCATGAGATTTTAACTCTGTTGCTTTAACTATGAATACCTGACACCCGAGCTTTGCAACCATGTCTCCCGGGACATATTGTGATGTTTATGGGTTTTTTGCAGGAGAACTTGCACAGACCTTCTCAGAGCACCAGTTCCATTGTACAAGTCTACCCATCCCATTTAAAAAAAACAAACAAACAAACCCGAAATTAAGAAATGTTCTAAGTTGCTTCACTATATTTCAAGTGACTAATTACAGATCCTGAAAATGTCAGAAAATTCGTCCTTTCTGTACAAAACTCATGGGTGCCAATACTGTCCTTCCTGTTCTGGGTAAATGTCCACATCAGCCTGCAAACATTTCAGAGCTTCTGCCCCCCATGCAGAGCACCCAGAACTTCATCCAGAACTCAGACCACTCTGAACCCCAAAAATACCAGGATCAGTGCGATTTAAAATGAAGACACAACTGACTTCCTTTCCAATTCAAGGGATTTCTGCATAGCTGGTGTATAATGTTACAAAATGCTACTGAAAACAGCCTGGTGTACTTGGGTGTTTCCAGGAGGGACCAAAGTCAGGAAGCTATTTTATTAGCACGCTCAAATAAGGAGAAGACATTCCTTGCCTTAAGAGGGTGATAGTCCAAGTAATTATGCATTTTCTTCCCTTTTTTCTATAGTAGGCTGTGAACATTGCACACATCCGTTGTAAGACTACAGGGGACTCACTGGTCAATACAGATGAACTGATTATGGAATCACAGAACAGTTTGGGTTGAAGGGACCTTCCAAGCCCATGCAGTCCAAGCTCTGCCATGAGCAGGGACATCTTGACCAGCTCAGGTTGCTCAGAGCCCCATCCAGCCTGGCCTGGGATGTCTCCAGGGATGGGGCACGATGCACTCATGGGGTGCAGCACTTTGTATCCATAGTTCACACCTTGGCAAACATGGCCCGTTTTGTTCTGTCAGTGGAGTCTGAGCTTAGTCTTTTCCCAAGAAGCCCAATAAACAATACTGGACTGTCCTCATAGCCGAGAGAATATATCTGAAAGTACAAGCGTTTTCAACAGGTAAGGAGAAAAGTCCTGCATCCCCAGAAGCCACCAGCCTGGTCCATGACCAAGTATTCCTGCATCTCAGATGGTCACAATCAGACTTTGCAGATACTTGGAGTCACTGTAGGTATTGGAACATTTTAAACCCCACCTTCCAGATGGGACACACTGAACAGGGTTGTCCATATGAGAACCGAAACCATTGCTAACAAGTCACTCCTCCAGAGGAGTGTGAGAGAACATCGACACTCAGCTCAGACAAAATTATAAAAGGATCGTGCAAACGTTCTTCAAAGGCTGATGGAATAAACATGTAAATACAAGATGGGCTGGTTTCCTACTGTTCATGTTTGCTCACTGTGAACATTTGGTTCACTTGGCTTTCCTCATTATTTCAGCTGGGGAAAGTCACTATATGAATTAATAGCAGATTTCCCTGCTGAAAATAAATGTTTACCAGTATTTTTTTCTTTTTCCTTTTGGCAGAGACCAGGGTTTTTTGTCTGACTGCCTCCTTTTTGGCCTGCACATCCCTGAGGTGTGTAATTAAAGTGAGGGAATTTGCGCATAGTGCTTTAGGGGCTTAATGAATAGAAAACACAGGATATTTCATTGATTTGGTGCACACGATATTGTCAGAGTGTACATTTCCTTTGCAAATTGCAAAAAGAGAGCCATAATAATATACGTGCATTCAACCCTGTGTGCAAAAAAAAAACCACCAACCAAAACACACAACAAATAAAAGAGCTCTATCTGTTTCTAAATTCTAATATAAAATACACTCAAAAGAGCAATTTAGATTCAAATAGAAAAGGCAAGAAGTTCGACACGGTTCAGAATTAACAATCAAGCTATAGATTCCTCAAGATATAATTTCACTTCGAGTAGGTGTGGAAATCTTTGAAAAATACATTTTACAGAGGACATGTGAAAATAATGTTTGTGTTAGTAAGAGATTCTTCATCTATTCTTAAACAAAAAGTATGTTAAATAGCATGCATGTGTAATGTATAAATAGAGTGCAATCCGTGCAGTGTGTAGACATCTATGATATATCTTGCGTGGTCTGTGGATTGTGTGTTGAAATAACGTTGTGTGTGTTGGAATGGGGGGATAAAGGAAGATAAATTCTCTTTTCTGGAAAGGTCTTTCTCAGGGAGCTCTAAACAACTCGCATTGTGAAACTTCCGTGGTGGTCAGGTCAGTGCAAATACATTTTCCCCCCCTACAAAGAGGAGATGGATAACCCTGACCCATGCTGTGCACCCGTTTGGACCTGATGAAGAGGTAGAGCCAGAGAACAAGAAGCACAGACCACAACTACAACCTTTCCTGTAACCCAGCTCAACCCAACTCCTGCCCCACCACATGATACAGCACATGGGACACGTCTCCTAGCGTTCCCTGTCCTGTCTCCAGGTGCGGCATCATCTCAGACATCAAGGATGAAGACAACTGAAGCTGCCCAACCACACCTCCTGGGCATTATCAAGAGGAGGAGAGCCCTCTAATACACTTTCTGTACGTTATTTGCATAAGTTGTGAAGATCAGGAGTTTCCACGCTAAGTAAGTGCCAAAAAAAGGAGCAAAGCAAGTTCACCAATCTCCCGTTCAGCGGAGAGCAGTCCTACCCAGCCTAGGACTGAAGGCCCAAGGCAAAAGCTGATGCTGTGATCCTCTGCTGAACAGATGGATGGTGACACGCTGGAACAGATTATCTGGTGAGACAGTGCAATTTCCAACACTGGAGGTCTCCGAGGTATCTTCCAGCCCTGTTGCTCAATGAATCTATAATTCATCATTTCGTGAGTGAGTCAAGACACTTCCTCAGCTCTCAAAACAGCATGTAAAGGACAAATTGCTCTTTTTGCACCTCTTCCCACTAAGCAGAAAGGAAAATAAGACATGGGGTGGGAATGGAGAAAGAAAGGAGGAGTGTTCAGCATTTCCCCACAGCTCTATTCTGTCCAGGCTATAGAGCTTTGTACGTGTTTATTCATATTCAAAAAAAAATGTCTGTGAAAACATAATTTTTCTCTTCTTTCCTTTGACCCTTCTGATATCTTCTTCACAGCAGAAGATTAAGTTCAATTTCAAGAATCCATTGGAGAAGAAATGCATGTAGAATTGAAAAAGCAGCATTTTATCATTAAAAGAAGACATCTCGGGGTGTGTTAGGGAATACCAGCAGAGAGAGGATGTTTTGTTGGAACCTCAGATCTTACCCTCCCTGGATTCCCAGCTCTGTCTGGCACACTTGAAAAAAGTGGCTAATTCAAACAGTTTATTTCAGGTCAGTATTATTACTACAATACGTCTCTGTAACAGGCAGGATTTGGGGACTGGGATTATGAATTGTCTGAATTTCAAGGTATTTATTCTAACTGTAAATGACATTCCTGACCTCCTCTAATTCTCACTCCATCGATGTGCTGGACTTCATAATTTAAAACCAAATCTAACATCCCTTAAAGTCCAAAGCTGCATGATCCACTTGTAACAACATCATTTGCAAGCTGTCAAATAAATTAAATATTTGATTAATCCATTGACATCCTATCCTATTATTTCCCTGATCTGGAAAAGACAGGAGTAAAACCCAAGTATATCATCCCAGCTTTCTGTGGACATTTATTTCTGCCTCGCGGTTGTATCCCAGCACCACGTGAGTCAGAGCCATTTCGATCTCTGCTCAGCAGGTCCACAAAGTCCAAAGTCAAGGCAAAGTCGACCTTGTTGCGTTCACTCTATCGCTCCATTTACCAGTCACCCACTTGCTAAGCAGAAGCACATTTCCAGAATAAAAATCTGCATTATGAAGTCAATGTATTTCGTATCAGTTCGGGGATTGCCTTTTTAAATTTATAGAGAATAAGAAAACAGCACATGTGCGCTCAAAGAACAGCGGTGCAAGAAGTAGAACATTGCACGTATAGAGCTGGAAAGAAGTGTATTTAATCTCTCCAGCTGCAAGTGTTTCCTTGCCTGCCAACCATGCAGACGTGTTTGTAGGATGTGGGAGCTGCTTCAGGAAGGTGGATTCATCCGGCACCCCCAAGGACAGAGTTAGCAACACGCTTCAGCAGTCAGCACACACGGAAACTTTGCCATTTATATATAATGGTTATGTGACATTCCCTGATCTTAAAATAACAAAGCGTTTTAATCACGGAGACTTTGACCTTTTGGTCAAGTGGAACACTTGCTATTTAATTTCTCTGCTTTTCTTACAACACATTAGATCCTCCCTGTAAAGTAACTCGGGAGACTGTTCAGCAGAAAAAGGCTGGCTTTGTGGTAAAGGCAGCCATCGAAGGTTCAGCTCACGCCTGTGTACAACCTGCCCAGCTGGATTCAGACCATTTTCTCACACTTGGACCCATCTAACCCAGTTTTAGTTGTCCAAGGGGGACACACAAGCACCTCACTGCATCCTCTGGGAAGTCAGCAGAAAGGAAGGACCCTCTCCGCAGGATAATTTAACCCATTCAGGACATGAAATTAATTTAAGAGACACCTCTTCCTCCAGTTCTTGATTTGAAGTGAACTATTGGGCCCCTACATTCAGAAATTTGCTGCTTTTGTTACACGTCTGAAGAATCCCGTGGGATTTTTTTATCTTGCTTCTTCTGGCAAGTGAGATCCAAATGGCAGAAAGCAGACAAATTTTGAGGACCAAAAGCAGGAATGAGACCAAGAGAATCCCACGTTCTCATACGAGAGGTGGTTCACATAGATGTGTGATCTCAGTCGATCCAGGCAGGACAGGTCTGGGATAACAGCTCTAATTGAGATCCCTGCTCTGATCCCAGGCTATGCATGGAACCCACCAAGGTTGACCCACCTTTAAAAGTTGTTCACACCACCTACAGAATAAATCTGTCAAATTAGCCAAGTCTCTTCACATCCCACATGCCTATATTCACCTATTCACCAGGGAACAGTGTGATTTGTATTTCAATGAATTTTGTACGGCATCATTAGAGTGGCAGTGATGAACTGGAGTCCTGTAGCAAATCCACACAACACCAGCGGCAACCACAAAGAGTAGATGAATCACCTCCCACCCTGCCTTCGGAAGGACCAGACCTGGTACCTGCCAAATCAAAGCTTTGCTCCTCCATCTAAAGGAATTCCTCTCAAAGGGCAGCACTGATAGGTTGCTCGTCTTTCTAGGAGATGCTCAAAAGAGCATCACGGCTACATAGACACATCTGTGCATAAAGGACCCACAGCAGCTCTGGTGACAGTATAGTGACAACCCTGGTGACAGTGTGGGGAAGGGATCACGTCGTGAGTCCCTTTCAGAGTCCTCCAGCTCCCACCTAGAGTGAAAACTTCTATTCACACCACCCTTACAGCCCACGTGGAAATCCATCCCAAGCCACTCCCAGTGATCACCAAGAAGAAATTGCTCACATACTAAATGCAGCACTGAATTGTTCATTTGAATTTGGTTCTTTCCCAATGAACATCTGTAGCTGTTGGTCCATGATGGATTTTAAAGTCCTCTGTACTCTACTGCCTGGACATCTGACCAGGGGAGAGAGGAGAAAAGGGACACTCATTCTAGTGTCCACTAAAAACTAAATAAAGCATGAGTACATATCAGCCCTTTTCTAACACTGCCAGAACTCCACAGTGTTGTATTATGGCCTCACGGACAATTTAGAAGTTATTGCTGGCCTGCCTTGGTGCCCACAAAGAATGTTTCAATGACAATACCAGATCTCTTCAGAAGGTTTTCAAGAAAAAAGCCTTCCTGCCAGACATTCACCCATACATGTCACAGTGGTGATTTGGTTAAAAGCTGATCCAGCAGCAGGGTAGACCAGACGCACCCTGATGTCGCTTCAAACCCTGTCTTCCATGATTTCATAAGAGCATCCAGCTGGATTAGGGAAGGCACAGGTCTCTGGTGAGCAGATGTGAACATCCATCACCTCCAGTGGAGCTTGATTCCTTCTATGGAAGGAACTGAACAGAACCACAGAGTCACAGACTGGCTGGGTTTGGAAGGGACTCTGGAGATCATCCAGTCCAACCCACCTGCTAAAGCAGGTTCATCAAGAGCAGATCGCACAAGAGTACATCCAGACAGGTTTTGAATGTCTCCAGTGAAGGAGATGAGCCGTCTTATTTCATATAAGCAACAGCCTGGTCACCTAAACAGGCAGTAAAATCCATAATGAACATAGATGCACTGAAGACTCCTCTGTCTTTTCAAGCAGCTTTGTATTGTTTAACTCCTTACAAACTTCTGACCCATCCCTCCTTCCCCTATGGTCATCCAGCATGGTTGAGCAGCAGACAGACCCATTCCTGGCAAGAAGCCTTTCCATTTTCTTCATAGTGAAGAAATGGGAATGTGAAGACAGAATGACTCAGGTCGTATTAAAAAACAAACAAACAAAAACACAACCAACAAAAAAAACCACCAACAAAACAACACCGTCTGCTTCTCAGCTTTCAGCCTTTCCCTCTTCACCCCCCCTTTCCACGGGGCTCTCATTGCAAGCTGATCATGTTCCCGAATACCACAGGTCATTGTCTTCCCACAGCCTCAGGAGCTGCAACCTGCTGAGGCCGCAGTGCCAGAGTGCAGCTCTTTCCATCTTGGTGGTTTGCAGCTTATTTTTTAGTATTTTCCTAAATGGAAGAGTCGCCCAGACTGGGTGTTACCACTACACACATTTTCATTTAGCCGCGTTGGTGGTGGTTCTTAGTCCTGTAAGAACCAAACTTAAATTCAACAAGCTTTGGCTTTTCCCCTCTCTGTACTTTTTCAAGACGACTTGTGAGGAATTGGTATGTATTTGTAGCTCTGTTTTAAAAGCTAAATACTGAGCAGAGGCTGCCAAATTTCAGCCCACAGCAAATTCTTACAACGGAGCTGTAACCCTTCAAAACAGAGACTGCTAACATATGGTTGTGTCAGTGGGAGCTTCTGTAATGCAATTTATTGTTGTGTAGGCTCTTTCAAGCTACTACACATGAAAGGCAAAGGGAACATTTATTCTTCGATGGGAGTTTAATCTTAGATTTACCTCATTTGAAACAAAACCATCATTTACATCTCTAATACATAAGCAATCACCTGTAAAGAGTGCTTGTGAATAGAGACGTTTCTTGACTGTCATCAGAGCCTTTGTTGCTGACTGGGGGTTTTGCCTAAGAAAAGGCAGCAGAATTCAGTCCTCCTCCAGTTAATATGCCCCAAACCCACTGATATCACTAGAAAACAGTGATAAATAAAGGAAAGTATTCTCATGAAGTGGAACAGATATTCACAGCTGGCATGGGGCTTGCACTAGGTTCATTTTCTTGCATGCATATATTATATATAATTCCTCTATGCTTTGCTTTTTGTGCCTTTTTTGTATCTAAGTGTTACAGTCTATGGTTCAGGCTTCAAACAGAAGCAATCTCCTGTTGAAGTGAAAGTGCTTGATCCTGCAGAGGAAATAAAAGATAAAGCTGTCCCACAACATGGTGAAGTGTCCTCACTACTTGGCCTCCTCATCTCCACAGCTTCAGCAAAGGGGTGCCCAGTGGTCCTTTCATGTGGTTCATTTCACTTTGACCAAATTGGCATCGTGAGCAGGTTGACACCACAAAGCACCTCCTCTGAAATAGGATACAAAGTTTTGGAATTGAGGATCTTTACGAACAAGTCCCTTTGCTTCATTTAGGCTGAGTCTGACAGGATGAGCAGTGCTCTCTCCCAGACCCAGACAAATATTTGTGCAACATCCAGCTTTTCCAACCTGGCCACAGAACTAGGACTGTTTCTTGTATGAGAAGGGCAGAGAGCTCACCAATTTCAGATTTTTTCCCTTGTGTGACTGCTACTCACAGACACCCAGCATTAAGTGATCGCTGACCTGGCCATCATTCAAGAACATGGCCTCAAGCTCTGACCTACCACTGCGTCCAGTTGAATTCCTTAGTCTGAACCCAGAATGAAGGAACCTGAAACACATCAACTTAGGAAAGGACTCTCTAAGGTCTTGTGCTCCTTTTGAGGGGTTCTGAGTTAAGACACGGATTGCAGAAAGCATTATGGATAACTCTTTTTATATATTTTTCCCTCCAGAGAAATTAATCTAACTTGAAATTTCAGCTGGACTAACACATTGAAAGACAGTTTAGATATTCTTCTGTGGCTCTGAAGTGGGACATGCAGAAGCACAAAGACTATGAGTTAAAGACTAGCAATTAGGGGGAAAAAAAGATTTAAAATAACTTCAAGAGTTGTACATGGTCCTGTTATCTTTCCATGACAAAATTACTCCAAAACCCACCTGTTGCCTTTACATACCATCAGCGTTAACTTTCACAGCTGATCCTTTTAGTAGAAATTCATATCCAATATGTATAGCAAGAATCTCTACATAAGATACCCATGAGACCCAACTCAAGGTTCTCTATACAGAGGGTCATTTGCAAAGGACACCACCTCTCCTGTAATACTCACTATCTTGTCTAGTTATCATAATGAGATATTTAAAATTGTATTTTTTTCAATAGTTTTCTTTGCTGTCATCTGACTACCAAGCGATGAGTGCCCTGGTTACTATAAAGTCATGCACACATGCCTTCTGCCAGCATGGTGTCATGTCTTCTGTCAGTGTGTTATTTAGTACTCAGTGTTCCTATTATCTTCAAACCGGCTCTGGATTTGTTCCAAAGATTGCTAGGTTATTCATGAAAACTTTGGTGGAGGGTTTACAGTCTGTTTGAGCAATAGGTTGAAACAATGCAAGGCTTGGGGAGGGGGTAATACATAGGGGTTTGGTGTTTGGGAGGGAAAGACAGGGGCAGTTCATATCTATATGTGCCAATTATCAATCTGAGAGTCCTATGTTAATCTGTCTGGATAAAAGGAATTCTGTGTGGTGAGGAAAACGTGGAGCACTGATATGTAGAAGGAGGGAAATCGCTCTCCTAGACAGGAATCACCACGAGATGTCCCAGGCAGGTCAAACCTCCTCTCTCCTTTGACTATTTGCCAAGTTATTACCATGTCTGCTTTTCCAAAGAAACAAATAAACAGAGCAGAAACCTGAAACATATCCATATCGGGCTTTGGGATGAGACATTAGCAAAACTTTCCTAAATGATAATTTTTCAGAGCTAATTTGTCTACTTCTTTGTCTCCCTAAATCCTGTCACTCTAGATCAGCGTAAGTGCCACCCTCTCTGGATGTCTCAGTTTTACAGTTACCAGAATTATTCAAGAATATTAGCAGACTTTTAGCCAATAATATCTTGTGGTCTGATGTAAAGTCTTGTTTTCCTTGATTAAACCTCCATTTCCTATATTTGTCAGAACAAACGAGTAACTGAATATTATATTAGAAAGAATATTATTTTGTTTTTTTGTTAGTTAATATATTTGCTCCGTGGCAGAGCCTTGGGGGATGAATAATCTACTTCCTTAACAACCCTAAAGGGATGGCACTTACGGAGTCTGGTCTCAGTCTATTCTAACGGTTTGCAAGTGGAGTTTTGCAGTACAGAGGCAAATTTTCAGATGCTAAGGAAACTTTTACTCACAAAAAAAAACCAAACCAACCAACCACACAAAACAACAACAAAACACAACACCCTATTTTCACTCTCCTACTTAGGTATTGTGGAGAAGGCTGATGTGCAGCTGTGGCTTAGATATGGGGTGGCAACCTCTCCAAAGCATCCATTCTCTACCTGCATCCTGTTTCTTTTCTTCCCCAGACCAGTAGCAGTAAGTAAAAGGGAGATCTTGAGTCTTTTTTTGATAGCCAGTGCACATAGATGTTCTCTTCTTGCTACTCTGCACACCCTACATCCATCTCAGCTCTTGCTGCCGGTCTTTACAAAAGAGGCCCAACATTTTCCTCAGAACAGATCTTCTAGATACCTATTGTAGTAGGACAACTAGTACTATGGAGAGTTGGAAGTGGAACAAATCAAAATACGCAAAGGGTAGGATGGGAACATACCCAGGGCCACACAAATGTCAAGGGGTAAAACCAGAAGAAAATCCAAGATTTCATGCCTTCCCTGCTAAAGCATCCTGAATCAGTCTATGAACTAGATTAAAAAGTATATTCAAGAGCACCCTATTTAGGTTTGACCAGCATGTTTGCTCTTGCACTATCTGAGCCACAGATCCAACCATGGAGCGCACAGATGATGCACCTTCTCCATGACACGCTGCGTGGAGAGGTACAAACGTGAGCTGCAAGGATGAATGAAGATAGAAATGAGCAGAGTAAGTGATTCAACTGGGAGACTCCGGTTTGTTCCAGGCAAATATGGAGGTTTTTCCCAAGCTTTTATCGCAGGTACACATCTCTGGTCTGCACATCAACTAGCGTCCAATATTGCAAAGAGTTTGCTCACGAGGCAGTAAGCTCTGCCAAAGGCACTGGTTCATTGAGGTCTTGCTTCCTAACAAAAGCGATCCCAAATGAAAAAATATAGTCCCAAAACGCTCTAAACCCTGAGTGTACACACTTCAGCTGCCTGCTATCTCTGAAATCAGATCTGGATTCAAAATGCACGGCTCCTGCTTGTCTTTTCTTCCAGGAGTGATACTGTAAGGGAAGAGGCGGTGTATTTAACAAAGCTGTTATGCAGTTTACTGATTGTGATTATTCAAGGCAAACGCTTTGAAGTAACAGCTTAGTGCAGAGTGACAGTAAACAAGATATAGAGATATACCTAGATGAGAAGAGAAATAAATGGCAATTAGAATTGATATTCTAGATGTAGGAAATGCCAGTAAAACCTCAATCTCCAGCAATGACACTCTGCATTTGTATTGCCTCGTCTCTGCAAGATCTCCAGGACAAATTACAAGTGGAAATTAGACATCATTGAGCCCCAAATGGCATGTGGACATTAGCCTAACTACTGTATAGCCAAGGTATGTGAAGAACAAAGAAAAGGAGAGCCCTATTAAACATCCTATGCTAACGCTTCTGGTTGACCTAAGCACCTACAATCGCATTTAAGTTCAAGAAAATGATAAGCAGTTCAGACCAGCTCTTGATTTCCAACACAGTGAATGCAGAGGAGATGGGGATTGTTTTCAGACAGGCCATTAGGAGGACATTTTTTTAAATTGTCACTTCCCCTCCCCGTTCATTACACTGGAAACTAAGGACTATCAGTCATGGATAACATGGGAATGAACTGTTCCCCATCGTCTTGATAACATGCAGCTATGTTCATCTTAGGTGTGAGTATCCATGGGGTACCTGAGCCCAGGTCTAAAGGATTTTCTCAGGACTCACCAGAGTCCGGGATAGGTCCAGGAACAGAATCCAGTAGCCTCAACTCTGAAGTAGAAGGTAAATGTGCAAGTTAGACACCTCAACACCTCTCTCAAAGCCTGTGTGGGATGGAAATCCTCACAGGAAGCAAGGAGGCCCCTGCATGGTGTCCTAGAAGAGGTGACAGCTTGTAAGTTTATAAGCTGAGCACAAACTGAAGAACAGTCAGTAGAAATATGGTTCTCTCTTTTCTAGTCTCTTATGACTCCTTTTACATCGGTTGCAAACCTGCTTGTCATCATTTTAGTTTTCCGATTTCCATAAGTCTCCCTTTGTGGGCCCAAGACACAAAGGTGACGATGGGGGAAATCCTTAGGTGGGGAAGCTACTGCTGCTCCAGTGCTTTCAGTGGAGGAGTTTGCACACGGTCTCTGAAGATTGTCTATGCAAACTTTAGGGGTTCAAAATAAACATAAACGGGCAGTCCTATGGCATGGTCATACATTGATAGAACTGCAGCCTTTGTTGCAAGTTCTTAAATGTACTCTACCCACCACAATGATATGTTTTCTTCTCATCCAAAAGTCCCCTGTATCTCCTATAAACAACCAGAGATGAACAAGAAGGAGGCCAGCACAACAAAATAATGACCTGCCTTCAGGGTGCCAACGAGACTCCTTCCTAGCACTGGCATAAGCGCAGCCTGTACAATACTGTAGAGTTAAGATTCACCCCAATATTAACTTCCTCACATTTCCTCCTGAGCATTCCTGCATCTGGAGCCTGTAAAATGCCACTGTTCCAAGAGGTAAAGCAAAGAATTATGACTTATCATGAACACTGCACGCAGAACACTGCTCTCTTTTTTTCCCTTTTGTTCCTACCTAATTCTATTTTTTAGAAAAAAATTATTAAAACTAATTGCATTATTTAATCCCATCACATAAAATCCTCCAGTGTTTCATTAATCAATGTAATCAAGCCAATCAAAATAGATAAAGGAGATCTTTTAGCAGGCTTTGATGAGATTTTATCAGAATCTCAGTGCATATTGTAAAGCCTTAGCATCCTCAGAAGCAAACTAACTGTAGGATGTGGAAGCTTTATCAAGCAGGCACTAATAAAGCAGATGATGCTTGGACCATTTTAAGAGGCTCTCCATATTAAACTAATAACAGCAATGTTTTTTGTATTATATGTGAAAAATATAAAAGCTAATGGAAATAGCGTTCATTTTGTGTACATAGAGAGATTGCTATAAAGCAATCGCTCTTTTTAAGTAATGAAGAAGATACATGTCTGTGAGTCAGCAGACCATAAAGCCAAAATACTGGAAGGAAAATGCAGTGCGTAATGCAAAGGTTATATCAGAACAGCTGTAAGCAAAGAGCCTTATTAAAAGCACAAACCATTATATTTTAAATGTAGCACTGTTACACCTCATCTGAGTCAAAAATAAATAGGAACAAACAAGCTGTGTCTTGTGCAACATTGGTGTTTGCATCCCTCCTTCCCCTTCAGGTCATATCTCACAATCTTCATGCTTTTGCGCTGATTAATCAGGAGTATGAGCTATTGAAATACTACCACAAGAATGGAAATTAAAGGGGTCTTGATGGAATACAGCACCATAAAACCAATAAATGTGTATAGTCAGTAGATGCTACGCTAGAAACACAGACTGGTACCAGGTTGCATGAACAACTTACCAAACACTTTGGTCAGAAGAGATATACCCAGGATCCCACCTAACAGACTTCATGAACATAGTATAAAACGCCATCAGTATTTCCCTATAGCCTCTGTCCCTTGCAGTTAGTTTGGCTTCTCAGATATGACAATTGCGGAAGTAGTTACTAATCCACAAATGCAAAGACTTGCCAACACAGAAAGTCCTAAACTCTTGGATTAAACAGTCCCTGTCTGACCCAGATCTATGAACTGATGCAAGGCCACTGCCCCTAAAGGCAGGTCTAGCAGTAGTAGCAGAGATAGTGTTAACAGACTGCCTTGGGCATCTTGTGAGCAGAAAGAGCTTTTACTTGCCCAGAGTCCTCCAGCTTACTTACTACAGGTCATCCATGAAATTCACTGACCACATGATACACTACAAATAGCATGCCAATCCCCAGTCATTGTCCTGCCTTCCTCATTTCCATGTGCATCTGGACCAGCTGTGGGACCACCAGCACAGCTGGGATGAGGAAACACTGTGCAACACCCAGTAGTTGGGTTCAATGTTCCTTAGGATTTAATATCTCAGGAAACCTCAGGCAGTAACTCCATTGGCTCAGCTCAGCCTGGCTTAGGAGACCCCCAAATAATCACATCCCAGTAAACAGACCTTGAAGCACCGAAGAAATCAGCTTGACAACTAGCACTCATTGCCTACAAAGCAGAGAGAGTTGAAAAATGAACACTCTTAGAGCTACCTCGATACTTTTTCCAGCTAAAAACAATGGAAGTTTCACCACTTTCTTTCATTTAAAGAGTCTTTGGGCCAAATCCTCTTACCCCAGCTGGAGATGTATTGTCCCCCCCTTTTTTCTCTTAGGCTACAACATGGAGATAGGCAACAGGTAGAGCTCAACGTTGGCCATTTTCACAATGACTTCAGCACTTCAAAAGGCGCTGCTAGAGCTGAACAATGACAGGGAGAAAATCCAGCGGAAATAATGAAGGAGGAGGATCCTGGGTTTTATTTAACATCAAGCAACATGGCACCACTTGATTGCTTAGAAAGCTGCTGGACTGAGTGTGTAGGAAGCAGCCCAACAACAGCAAAATCTAATGAATGCTGTAATTTTGCCTTATGCTGTGCTTTCGTTTCAATGCTGTGTTGCAAATGGTTTAAAATGGAATTAAGCTGGTCTCCCTCACAAGCAGACTTTGCTTTCTTTCCTTCTGTTCCTTTATCCAAGCACCCAACAAATACAGCTCAATTTAAAAGTAAAACCAGAACTGAGCAAAGGAAAATGTGTTAGTCACAGGAGGAGCTGAGCTCTCCGTAGTCTGTAAAAACAGCGCGAGGGCCCATGGATGAGCAATTGTGGGCATCTTGAGCCTGATCCACCTGTCTGGGCTGTGTTTTCAAAGGAGCATCCCTGCTCTACATGTGCTGCAAAATTGGACCCGATATGCCTAATGCAATCCCTTCAAAATGAGAGTTTTGCTTTGAAAGAGTTGCTATATTTACTCTAAAATTCAACTTTGTGTAACCAGACCTCATCCGTAATCCCTGCGGTGCCAAAAAGTCACTTCACATTAGCTGAAATCAGAGCTTTCTAGTTACGGACACACAAGGTCAAACTAGTCTCAAAACGTTTACCAGCAAGTTAAAACACTGAAAATATTCTCTGCAAAAATCAGTACAGTTCCATTGAAGGGAGAGGCGTGTGATCAGCAGAAGCTATCACTCATTCATTATAGCCATTACAATCAGAAGGTGAGTTTATTACAGTAACTGGTTAATTAACCAATAGAGTTAGTCATGTCCTAACTACTGTCATCAAAAGGAAAAGAGTTGTTTCGTCTTCATATTCAGACATTAGAGGAATAAAACCAGAGATCTGAGGCTTGGGAACAGGGGAAGGCATTCCCACTGTCGTAGTCTTGTAATAATTTTCCATTCCATTGGAATATCTTTCACTGTGCTTCTAAGATGTTTTATTACAGCAAGGGGAATTTATTATTATTATTATTATTATTATTATTTAACATCTTTAATTTTAAATAACATTATCAAAAGACAGGGGGGAGAAATTGTAGTGGGATGCTGGGATCCCAGTCATCCCAACACGCTACATCGCTGCTCTTTGGTTGGCAATCACGGGAGCCCAGCAGCAAGCTGTGGATGAGGTTCTTCCAAGTAGCAGCATCTGGCTCCCTGGCAAAGGGAACAGATGACCACACTGGCCACAATGCAATTGCCCTTGGGTGGGGAAGCTGCTTATGGACTGTGTGGGTTGCTCCGTCCTTGTCTCAATTGAGTTTGCTTCGGACGCACAGCTTGGAAGGTGCATAAATCTCAACATCAAACCCCACCACTGGTTGTCTCTGCTTGCTCGTGCTCCTCAACATGTTATGGCCAAACAAGCACATTCTCCTGTGCCCACCCTCAAAGTACCCCATGAGCCACAGCTCACACCCATGCAGAAGGACGACCAAAAATCACTTGCCTGCGAATTTAAGGCTGTCGGTATTAGCAAAAACCTGCCTGACGCTTAACCTAGTCACATTTTTATGAATCACTGGTTAATCAAGAGATTTTTTCGGACTATTTTTCTTTTTGCAAAAGCTTTACCTGTTCACACCGGGGAAGGTGAATGTGTCCCTTCTTGCACTGTCACCAACACAACTGCAGGTGGTGATTTCTAGAGCCAGACACCAGCATCAAAGCCACGCTCTGGGCAGGGGATACGGGTTTCTGCACACACCTGCTCCCTCCCTTCTTCACCCACCTCCTACCACTGAAACAATGACAGCAGACTCATACAAAAACACAACCCAAACCTGCTCATATGAAAGCAATTAAGGAATTAAGGGATGTCACAGCATGTGGGAAGAACCAAGCTATTATTTTATTTCTTGATAGACAGCAAGTTCACTGAAAATTTGAGTATCGTGCCATCCAAAATTATTCACGAATGTGGGCGAAATTTATAAAGTAAAAAAGTCTTAATTAACGTGGGTGTTGTTTTAAGGCTTTATTCTTAAAATGCCAGTGTTCTGCTTCTTTTTTTTTACTTCTTCTAAATTAAACTTTTATTTTGCTTTTAAAATAGCATTTTTCTATCAAAAAATAGTCTACAGAAAGGAATTAAACACCTTAAAATTAAAATCCTTTATGTCAGCTAAGCACAATGTCTGTGATTGATTCAAAAGCACATTTCCAAGGATTTCTCAATTATCTGCAAAATCTGAATAAAATATCTGTTTTCAGTTGCAGATAGTCCACTTTTATCCTGCTCCGTGCTTCAGTCACAAAATAAAGCAAAACAAAAGCATTATTCACCCAGATCCATACATAAGGTGCTCAAAATACTACTGAAGGATTTAAGATTCATGCACCAACCTTTCCATCAGCCCTTCAGCTCCTTTCTGTGTCAGCTCCAGAGAAGAAAAAGTTGGAAGTTCAACTCCAGAGCAGATGAACGTCTTGGTACCAGATGAGTTTTCTAAGAAGTATCCTTACAAGAGTCAGTTTGGGATGAAAGTTCAGGCTCAGGCTTGTCTGTGGTGCTGTAGAAAAAGGGGAAATCTCAGCTATGGACCAGGTGATCACTTAGGGAAATCACAGGAGGAGGATCTGGGGAGTCAGAGCCATTCCCAGGTGGTTTAAGGCCTTTTAATGATTCAGCATGGAGGGCTTAAAGGGGAAAATAAGGAGGAAAAAAGAGATAAGTGAGTTTGAAGACTAGAGACTATAGAAAGGCAAGTGTAAAACCTGATTTTACCAAAACAGTGAGGAAACACAGAATAATTGATGTACAAACTGGCTTTTGATGGATTTATAAATATTTCTTCGGGACAAACCCTTGAAAGTATTTGATCCATGCTGCAATATTTCTGTTGGTTTTAATAAACTTGGAATCTAGTTTCTCCTTTCCTCTCCCAAGCCACACATACAGGCAAAAAATGGATTGAAGAGGAGGGCACGTCCAGTGCCATTTCCACAGCCGCAGCTGCCATATTCCCTGAGACACCATATACCCTGAGATACAATTTTTCCCTTTCAACATAAAGATGTTGGTAATATTAGTGCATAAGGGGAAGAAGAAAATATTTCAGTGAAAGGGGGAAACTCCCAAGGCTATTCATAGAATTATTTTGGTTGGAAAAGACCTTTAAGGTCATTTATTCCAACCGTTCACCCAACACTGCCCAGTCCACCTCTAAACCATGTCCCTAAGAACCTCATCTACGCATCTTTTAAACACCTCCAGGGATGGTGACTCCACCGCTTCTCTGGGCAGCCTGTTCAATTAATTCTTAAATTAATCCTTATATTTTTAATTAATTATATTAATAATATTAATTCTTATATTAATTCTGTTAATTCTGATATCCTATGTACTGGGGATGAGAACTTTCCAGAGTATAAATTTGCAATTCTTTGGCTCCCAGCAAGGGAACTGGCTCATCTAAACACAGCTGGTTCTAATTAAGACAAGAAGCCAAATTAAGCTGGATGGTCTTGTATAATACTTGCAACAGAGCTCCCTGGAAGTCCAGCACCATGAGGAGAGCAGAGGGCAAGAGCAACTCTTTGCAAATGTTGGTGATGCTCGCTATTGCAATGAGCACCTTACACTTTTGCTCAGCCTCAGATGTGTAGCCACATGAGTTTTTACACATCTTTCGGTTCAACCTGAGCAAAATTTAACACTTTGGGACATCATGTGGATTTGTCCATTTGCCCGTTTCTCTATGGGTCTCTAAACCACGTAAACGGTGCTTCATCAAAAACTGTGGAAGCGTCATTTAAAATTCCTTCTCTAGAAGATGCTGTGAGTGTTATTTCCTTGGATTTTGAAGACAAGCAGTAAGAAGCCTGAAAAAAAGGGGTGTCAGCATGTATGTGAAAAGCGGTTGAGGCACCAGACCACAAGATTTTTGCTTGACCTTCATTTATCGGACAGTTTCTCCCATGCAAACTGGAGATAAAACATCCCTGTATCATCAGGTGTGGTGTGAATTAATTCATTAGCACTGCCAAGGTATTCAAATGATAGATAATTCCATAACTAATGATAATTGAGCATTTAGTAATATCCAGAGTAATAACTAGAGCTTAATTCTGCATGAAGTTCTTTTACCAGCTCACCCATAAATACCTGATTATTGATCAGACTTTCTTTTTTTTACAGTCCGTAAAATCCTTGTCCACATTTTTTAACCTCCCCAATTGCATTTCCCAAAACTATTTTGTCATTTCCATTCCAGGCTGATTTTTTCCTTCAAGACTTTGAGTTATGCATAAGTTTGACAAAATGGCCACCTTTGAAGCAAAAATGTACGAACTTCCCAGGCTTAGGGCTGTGATAAGAAAACGGTCTTTATGGGAACACAGAGACACCTATTTCCGTCAGGAATATTTTTCCTCGAAACAAAGGCCCACTTGGGCTGCAAAATCAGCTCATCCACCTGAGAAACTGCCTGTACGTCTATTTACTTTAGTAAATGGACTTGGATTTGTGACTTTAGTACATGCAAAAAAGCTGGATTGTTAAGAGTCTTGTGTTTCATCAATAATAATTTGTGCATCTCACACTAGAAAGCTTTTCTGAATGACTAGTACAGGGTAAAATACAGCCGGTGGTGTTTATATTAGTTCTTTATTTTTTTTCTAATAGGCTTTAGACAATAACTCCTGTAACAATTAATCCAAGCACAGAGGCTGAAACTATCCACAGTACAAGAGGATAGTATGAAAATAAGGTATTTTATTTAAAAATGTGCTCCGATTTAAAAATTCTTAGTTATGTGAAAGGATTGGCATTCTTCCTCTTGCGGTGTTTCTTTAATAAAGAAATGCAGTAAGTTGAGTTGAGCAATTATAATATTATACTATAATTTGCATTTCTTGGTAATGCTTACATCAAAAATGTTGAAAAGTTGTATTTCAGTAAAATAAATTGCGGATGTACCCTGTGACTCTGCTACATAGGATAAGAAGAAACAGCCTCAAGTTGCACCAGGGGAGGTTCAGATTAGATATTGGGAGGAATTTGTTTTTGGAAAGGGCTGTGGAGCATTGGAACAGGCTGCCCAGGGCAGTGCTGGAGTCACCATCCCTGGAGGGCTTTGAAAGTCATATCGATGGGGTTCTTAGGGACATGGTTTATTGGTGGGCTTTGCGGTGTTAGGTTAGCAGTTGGACTCAATGATCTTAAAGGTCTTTTCCAACCTAAGATATTCTGTGATTCTACAGACTAAAGAAAAGACTGCAACTCATTCTGATTCATTAACCGTATAGACTAAATCACAGCAAATGCCATAAATATGGAGCTATAGAAACCTACTCCCAGCTCCAAGCTCAGGTGGGAATCCAACACCTGTGAATAGCCCAAAATCAAAGCACTAGACAAGAAAAACATGCTGGGGCTAAAAGCAAAGTATTACAGGGGGCAAAATGGGGCTGAAGTTACTGCTTTCCTAGATGTTTCACTAAAGATAAGAGCTTGAGCTGATGGTATGAAAATAAGTACTCTGCTTTTCCTCAAAAGCAATGCAAGGAAGAGACTTGTGGCTCAGCAAGTCCCAGCCGGACAATGCTGCTCCAGCCAACTCCACCTTCCTGCACACACAGGCACCAGCCCCAAGGACTCTCCTCACATGCAGGACTCATGAGTGCTGTGCCGATCTCCATCACTGCTCCATCCTTCTCCTCCCAGCCACAGACAGGGCTGAAGAGCTGCTTTCTGCCCTTTCACCACTGCCTTTGCACCAGCCCTGGTCCCAGCACTGCCCAGAGAACCTGAGCAGAAGCACAAGCCAGAGCATTGGTCACAGCTCCTCTCAAATGAACTCATGTAGCCAGCCCCACGCTCACCTGTTCTTCAAATAACTACCAAAATATTGTATCTATGCTCTAACCTATACCTCATCCTGATGGTACTGGGTTTACATGTAGGAAGAGAAGAACTTTAAGGCTTGGAGAATATTCTCCAGCCACAGATTCTGCACAAAATACTCTCCGAGGTAGACACCAACAAGCAAGATCGGTGGCCAAGCCAAGACACCTGAGGATTCTGCTCTCACTAACTGGGTTATCGGCACGTCCTGAACTCAAACCCCTCTTGGTGTTCAATGTTGCTGTGTCAATCAAGATGCCGCATCGTGGCAGCCATGTCGCTGGTCCATCTAAATAAAACACCAAGAAACGCTCACAGTGAGTGGGAAAATATGTGGGCAGGGTCGTGTTATTTACAGGCTCCTGCATTTCAGCTGTGGATGAAAAAAACTCTAATGAAGGCATCATTATGTACCAGGAAGGAGCTGAAGAACTGACGGTCACAGGTTAGAGCAGCTCAGACTGCAAATGTGGCTTTGTTGCCTAAATACCGGTGTCCTGAGATGTCCCCTGGTGTCCCAGCTGGTCTCCAGCTGCTGAGCCCAGGGGACACAGATCTCCTGCAAGTCCTCTGCCAGACCCACCAAGGCTGCACGGGTGTCTCAGGGACTTGAGGGCATCTCAGATGCTCCTGATAACCACGTTCAGACAGCTGATTTGAACCCCGTGCCACAGCATCGTGTGGGGACAGGACACGGCTAAGAAATGACTAGAAATCCACCCAGAAGGCATTTCTTTTTCCAGGCAAACCTCCTGCCAAAGGGTCTCATCGCAGTGTTTATCAGTGAGTGCACACAAAAAGGAGGTTTGTTTTCCTATTCGACAACCTGTTGATGTCACATTTACCTACATCATCAGCACGAAAATAAACACAGAAGGCAGGCACACTTCCACGGAAAATCCTGATGAGTCTGGTTCGAGCTCTGCTTCTTAGGCACAGACATAAATCGGCGTGTCATCAACGTTCCCCGCACAGGGACAGACTTCAGAGAAATAAGGAGACAGCTTCTAGCACGGCTGTCTCCGGACAGGTAAATAAAAGCTCCAGAAACTCCTCTCTTCCCACCAAAAATCCCTTCGCCATCTGAGTAGGTACAGGAGAGAGGGGAAGAGCAGTGCTCCAGCGAGCCAAGATGAGAAAGAGGAGGTGGGCACAGAGCATCCCAGGGGACTCGCATCCTCCTGTCCCATTAAGCCCGCGGGCAGATCAGCCGGGGCTCTGGGAGCAGGCAGGGGAGGGAGATGAAAGGCTCCTGGAAGGAATCAGGTGCAGAGGGTGGACAGATGCTGCTAAAGAGCAAAGAGACCCGGCCAGGCTCATTTGTCTGGAAGGGAACCAGCAGGAACTTTCTTTTTATCTGTGACTGTGAATGTTAGGGTAGTTCCTAAAGGCCACAGCCAGCTTGGAACCCAGCGCTCTGCCTCTCTCTGCCTGCACAGCGAAGGAAATCGCAACGTGTTTGGGTTTTTTTCCACAGGTAGGAAAATCCCCCACTGTCATGGCCACGGACATGTTAACTCCTCTTTTCCTGTGAGATCTGGTCGGGCTCTGCCTCTCCCAGCAGAAACCCAGCAGGATGATGTTTGGTCTGTTTGTCCAACAACCAGTTGAATGTGACCGGGTGTTCCTGGTCCAACCCACGGCTCTGTGGAAGCCAGCCCTGCCTGCTTGCACCAGCCGCTGCCCGTCTCTGCCTAAGGATTAGCCATGCTCCACCTGGTCTGCCTGGGATTTAGGAGGGCACCCCCTTGCCAGGTGGAGTGAGCAGGGCATGGCCCCGTCTGTCTGTCTGTCTGTCTGGGGATTAGCCTGGCCCCACTTGGGCTTGTCCCCAGCTCTGCTCACCAGGGTGGACTCAACCCAAGCAGCTCTCATCTGCGTGGGCTGGTGGGCCACAGCTGTCTGTCCGTCTGTCTGTCTGTCTGGAAGAGATGGATGGACACTGCTCTGCCCATCCTAACATCATGCAGGGAGACCTCATCGCAGTCTACTTTTCTCGCAAGGGGAGGAGGAATGGCAGGCACTGATTCCTCCGGCAACCAATGACAGAACCCAAGGGAATGGCAGGAAGATGTTCCAGGGGAGGGTCAGTTGGACATGAGGAAAAGGTTCTTCACCCAGAGGTGCTGGACACTGAACAGGCTCCCAGGGAGGTGTCACGGTCCCAACCTGACAGTGTTCAAGAAGAGACTGGACAACGTCCTCAGACACATGGTGTGAGCTGTGGGGTGTCCTGTGCAGGGACAGCAGTTGGACTCCATGATCCTTGTGGGTCCCTTCCAACTCAGGATGTTCTATGAGTCTATGATGTCTGTCTGTCTGAGAGGGGAGATTCAACGTCTGTCTGTCGGGGAAGGCAGCCACGCTCTACTATATCTGCCTGTCTGTGAGGGGATGCTGGGCACAGCCTTGTCCATCTGTCCGTCCGTGAGAGTGGCCGGGCACTGCCCATCCATCCACCCACCGTATCCCATACGGGGCCGCCCGAACCCCCACCTCTCCCGTCCCCGGGGGGTGGCGGGGGCGGCAGCTGCGGGGGCGGGCGGGGCGGGGAGGGGCGGCCGCCCGGCGGGGCCGAGCCCGGGGCGGGCAGCCTGCGCCGCTGGGCACCGGCACCGGGGCTGCCACCCCCCTGCTCCTTCCTCTCCTCCCCCCGGCGGAGATTAAAAGCGGCTGGAGGGGGAATAGCCGGGATTAGGCCCGGGGGCCACCGGGGTGGGGGGTGCGGGAGCCGGGCAGCGAGCGGCCGCATTGTCTCCCGATGCCAGTACCGGGCGGGACCGCGGGCAGGGCAGGCACAAAACACCAACAAAACCAACAAAACACCCTCAAAAAAGCCTATTTTCCTCCATTGGATGCAGCTGAGCGGGACTCACCCCCCTGCACTGGCCCGGCCGGGCGGGGATGAGGAACCCCGGCTGGCAATCATGCCCTCCACCTTGCCCCCCCAAAATAAAACCAAGTGGGAAAGCCCCCCGGGTTACCGGCTCTGCTTTTCCAGGCTTGGGGGTGGCCCCCTCTCAGTGCAGGACAAAGATCTGCAGAAAGTTGCCCACGGTGGGGGAAAGCGGTTTGCCGCGGGGAGGTGGGGGGGGATCGATTATCGGTTGTAGGTTTTTATTTTAGGGATTTTTTTTTCGGGAGAAATTGCGCTGCTCTGATTTAATTATTTTATTTGTAATTATCGAATCAACTTCGCTTCCCAGGGAGGGGGTTTGAGCGGGACTTTGTTTAAGTCGGTGAAGGACGCGTAGCGCCCGGCACCGCTCCGCGCTTCCCACCCCGGCTCGCTCCGCAGCCGCGGAAACACCGCCCGGCTCCGGGTGAACGGGGCATGACCGAGCGGTCCCTCCTAGGGAAAGAAAATAGAGAAAAATACAAAGCAGACCCTCAACCGCCAACTCTCGGCATAAATACACCTTATCAGCAAATCGAGCAAATGAAAGTTTATTCATTCTTTTTTTAAGCCCAAAGAAATGCCTTAAGCGAAGGCGTCGCTCAGGCGAACGCTGGCGCTTGGCAGCGCTGGAAAGGAGCAGGGGGAGAAAGGACTTTTCCCTTGGCTGTGGGGCACGGATTCGTTTGCAAACTGCAGCTTAAGCGCTACCACCGCTCCGCATTGTCACGCTTTTAAACAGCCTGAATTAGACAGCTCTTAAAAATCCCTTTAAAGCAGGCGGCAGGGGCGAACCTTATTCGCACAACTTCTTGGGGTTGTGCTGCCGCGAGAAAAAATAAAATTAAAAATATATATATACAATGGGGGGTGGGGGAAGCCGTGGGGACGATTCTGCTGGGTTTAGCGGTGGAAAAAGCGGCGGTACCGGGTGTTGCTGGAGCCCGAGAGGGGCTGAGCTGTGGCCGGGCGGGGCGGAGGGGCTGCGGGGCGCAGCCCCTTCCCCGTTCAGGTACGAACAACTTCCATTGACATTGATGTAACTGCATTAGAGTTAATGGCAGCAGCCTGGTCCTCATTATTAATTGTCTTTGTGTTTGGATAAAGTATGTAATCTTCTCCTCAACCACACCATTAAAATAGGTTGCCTTTTCAATTAAGAACTGTCTTGAGCACAGCAGTCAATTTTCCTAATGAAGATGCATTATATTTTCACTTTTTTTTTTTTTTTTAATAATGGGAAAATCCCACGTTTTCATTAGGCGTGATTACGGAGAAAGTACAAGAGGGGGTTTGTCTAAACTAAATGTGGCCCGTGTAGTGTATTAAATACCAGGCTTTTAAATAAATTGAAATTTCATACAGATAAGACGCGAGGTTGGGTACAAATACGGTCAGATTCCCTTCCTTCAGATTAAAAAAATGCAGAGTCCATTCTTTAAAACGCACTTATCAGATAGAAAATAATGATTAAAACAACTACAGTCGACTCTTAGCTGCAATTACTGGGGTAAACTTTTCACTCAGCCGAGTTTGCTTACATTAAACCTGAGGATGATGCTTTAAAATAGACTTGCACTTTCTGCTAATGTGCAGCTTTGGGGAACAAATAGCGCAGTTTAATCATGCAGAAACACACAGGAGCCAGAATAGTCTCACAATTAATTTACCAAAATAAACCCGAAGCTGCTTGCATTGTTTCATATTTAGCTTCCACTCCCCTCCTTCCCCTGGAGAAAAACAGCCCTAGTTCTTTAGAAAGGAGGAAGGTTGGGGGAGCACTGGGGGAGTTGGGATTTTTCCTCCTTTCTTTTTACATTGAAAAAGAAATATGCCATCGCGTGAAAGCAAAGAGTTAAATTTTACAGAATGTAAAACGCTTTAAAAAGGGGGAGGGGGGAGAAAGAAAGAGAAAAAAAAGAATGAGAAAGCAAAAGAAAAAAAAAAATTAGTGCGATATTTGTGAGCCTGAGAAGCTGCAAGGGGACGGTGTCCGGATTTCCCCGCAGTGTTGTACTTGTGGGATCTTTGTTACCGGACAGACAGACAGACAGACACTCACGGGCGCACAGACCAGACCCTTCCCACAAGGAAAATACCATTCCCATATATAAACGAAGAAAGGAAATAAAAATAGCTGTAATATTGGGTGCTAGTTTTAAAGTTTCCGGTGTGAAAATGAACTGCCTGCAAGGGAGAATGAAGTTAAGCATAAGAGTAATTTCTTATCTGACATGGTAACAACAGTTGGTTTCTGAGCTTTCGCAAGTTTCCTGCATTGTGGGTTTGTTTGCTTGGGGGGGCTGCTTTGGGGGTTTCGGGGGGTATTTTTTTAATGAACATTTGTTTCTCCACCAGCCAGCGGCTAAAGAAGATCTGCAAAGAAGATTTTCGATTAAAACCTTAGCCCATCTCCACGGATTACTTTATATCGATTCCTATATATATGGCTGCAATTGATGGGCTCTAATTAAAAATCCAAGGGGGTGGGGGGGCGTAAAAAAAAAAGTTCTTTATGGGTCTCAATAAAAGGAGCTTTTCATATACGGGAAATAAAGGTTGTAAAAGGTTACAAACGAAAGACTAGTTTAAAGCTTCTCTGCGGTTTTCTTTTCTTCTTTCGTACAAAACCCTTTTTCTAGTTCTTTCTCTCCCTCCCCCTTCATCCCCCGACCCCTTCATTTCTTCCAAGTTTGCCAACACGCGAGATATGGGACTGTAACCGTTATTTTAATATCTGGGTTGGGAGCTATAATCTGATTGCTGTAGAAAGCTGCTCATCAAGGTAACTTCACGGCCTGGAGAGAAAAATTATGTAAACTGGCAGTATTAGCGCCTTTCATCAGCACGGACACACACACACGGACACAGGGACACACAGACACACGCCCCTTCCCCAGCCTCCCGCACCGGCCCCCGGGGGACGCCCCGCACCGGCCCCCACGCGTGGATCCCCCCACGCACCCCCCTCGCACCGCATCCCCAAAGACCTTTTTTTTTTAATTATTGTTTAATGCTGTTTGATTTAATGCTCTGGGGGAGGGGGTGTTTGTTTTATTGTTGGATTTGGGGGTTGTTTTGTTGTGTTTATCACGATTCCCGCCCCCCCGCCCCGGTACACATGAGACCTTCCCTCAGGTGCAAGCCCTGACCTCACTTTCTCTGCTCTCGGGGGTATCATTTTTAGGACTTGTCCAGCTCCAAAACGAGCTGGGCAAACTGCAGATTCCCCCTAAATGCTTCCACCATCCTCTCCTCTCATCTCCTCCCCCGAGACCCTCATACCCCAATTATGAAACTTGATTTCATATAGGCGAAGATGCTGTCTTTATATATATGTATATATATATATTTCAAAACAAACAAACCAAAACACCCCCCTTCCCCAAAGGAGGTGACGGCTCTGCCAAACCTCTCCCAGACGCTCGGCAAAAGAGGTTTTGGCTTTTTTTCCCCCCCCCCTATTTAATCATTCCAGCATTTTAAAACGAATCCGACCCTTTCTCGAAGTGCCACAGCTTTGCCAATCCCTCTGGGTTTGCACCCCGAAAAGGGACATTGCGGGGGATGGAGCGGGGGGGAGAGAGATTGTGTCAAACTCAGGAAAAATAAAACAAGAAGTAAAGAAACACCAAACCGCAATTGACTTGCAGATAAACTTCAAGGAAAGTCTGGAATATTTTAACTAGACACAAATCCGATGAGGGAAAAGCTTAAAAGTGCGTAGCATGCATCGCTTTCCGGAGCCGATCAGAAATACAAAGGTGACAAATAATAAAACGGTTCATTTTGGATGGGGCGGGGGGGTGTTGCTTCCTTCTTTAACTTCCACCCGACCTCAATAAATAATCTTTTCTTTTTGCTTTTCCTTGGTCATAACACACAAGGGCAGCAGCTCAGCGCGATCAACCTGGCGAGCGACACACACGGCGACAAAACCACTCACGAAACGGTTGCGTTAGTAAAGTAGAGTCGGAAATTAAAATCGAAGGAAAGAGAAGTAAAGAGGGAGAAAGAGAAGAAACACAGCTATGCAGAGAGAGAAAATGGCTCTGTAACACGATTGGCATCGGAAAGTTGGAGAACTTACTGAGAAGCAGAAGTTACAGTTTCTTTTCATCCCAGAAGCAGATTTTGGTTCTCTGAGCACAAAGTTCTTAGAGGGAGGAAAAAAAATCACACATCTCCACTCACTCCCCGTTATCCCCAGCTAGTCTGGCACTGTACCTGCTCTGAAACGTTTTCCAAATGGGCCAGAAGAGATTGGGAAGTTTAAAAAAAAAAAAAATCATTAAAAAAAAATAAATAAAGCCCCGAATTCCTGCAGCTGCAATAATTATGAATATTGGTTTTGGCAACTTTTCCCTGAGCTGCAGAAGTCTGAAGGCAGAGGCAGCTGCACAGTGTGTGCAGGATTGCTCCAGGAAAGAAGGTTCCCCCTTTTCCCCCCTCTCAGATCCAATCTTTGCAAGAGCCATTCCGACACATTGCTAAGCTAAAGGGAAATTCTCTTTGATAAAGCGGTGTTCCCAGCTTCTGGGTTTTAAAACCTAAATCTATATTCAAATCTGGCTGAAGGTGTGTTCTGGGATTTATGAAAGCCTCTTAAAGGGGTAAATTTACCAAACCGTGACAAAATCATCACAATCTTACTTTAGACATCTGAAGTGGATGAGAATTTTAAAGAGACCCTTGTTTATTTAAGTAACACTGTCCAGCTCTGCCACTTGTTTTATTGGCCGCGTGAATTATTCCCAACTTCTCAGGCTGGGGAGCAGAGGGCGGTGGGGGGGGACAGAGGGAAAGGCTGGGATGGCAGCAGCTCTGCTCACCGCCCCACGGCCGGGCTGCAGGCAGGGATGTCAGCCGGGCTTCCAAACCTGCTCTCCCAACCACTTTCTGCAAGCACTGAATTTTATTTCAGCCCTCTGCCATAACCCGGCTTCCTCCAGCCCTCAAACACCCCCCCCCCCTTTTTTTTTTTTCCTTCTTTTTATTTTTCCTTTTTCCTCCCTCTTTTATTTTTAATCGATTTCGAAAATATCCTCCTGGTCAGGATACACGGGAACGAATTATCTCTCTCATTCTTCCAAGGTGGATTAAGGTTATTAAATAATATGTGGGGGCGGGAGACGATGGCAAAAGGCGGAGGAGGAGGGGGGCGAAGGGGGGAGAGGGTTCAATCGGGATATTTATTCCTGGTGCTCTGCTAAAGGAGAGGCTGAGGGGTGGCGTGGCCGTGCCGACATGCGGGGAGGTGAGAGGGAAGGATTTGCCCTACGCGGATCTCTGTGCAAGGGTTGCAGAGGGGGGCAGATGCTGCAAAGGGACTCGGGGGGGAGTTTGCAGCCACCTCTCGCTACCCACAAAAACAAAACAAAACCCAAACAAACGGAACCACAAAAAGTCGCCCCCCAACAAAGTCTCACGGGTGTAAGGAGGGAACTAAATAAAATAAAGCCAAAACAAACCACAACTCCAAAGGATGCAGAGGTCAGGGGTTCCGGGGGGGAGAGGGGGATACCAACCGGGGGTACCCCGGCTACCAACTTTCCGCGAAGACGCCTCGCAAAAAAAGGCAAAGAAACAACAACAAAACGGTCAAAGTGGGAGCGGCTCCGGCGGGCAGGGCTGCGGCTGCTTTTGTGCTGATTTTGTTTGTTTGTTTGTTTATTTGTTTAATTTTCCCTCCTGTCCCCTCCCTCCTTCCTTTCTCCCCCCTTCTTCCTCCTCCGCTCTGGGAGGAAAGACAACAAAAACAAAAAAACAAACCCCACAACGCCCAGCCCCCCCCACCCAGCGCAACCCCGAGCATCCCAAACCTGCTCCTGCAAACCGGCCGCACCGACAGCACTCGGGATTGCGCTAAAGTCCAAGGACAACCACGCTGGATTGCACGCAGCCAGGCTCAGAGAAAGCCACAAAGAGGCGAATTAATTGCTATAACTTCATTAACATAGGTCACCCCATTAAAATGATCGAGCCGCTGCATTTTCCCCCCTCCCCTATTGTTAGAAGTGAGGAAAGTGTGTGAGCGCTCCCTCCCTCCGACCTGAGCTACCTCCGTCCTCCTGCCTTTCGCCAAAGCTTTTATTTTCGGGTTTCTTGGAGCCGGGAGAAGTTGAGGGGGACGGGAGGTGCGAGAGGCGCGTTCCGGTGCCTGTCCCCGGTGCTCTGTGGCGGGACCCCCCCCGCGGCCCTCCTCACTCCCCCCTCCTTTGCTGCACAGAGTTTCTTGCGATTAAAATACGTGCACGTCCGTATTCGCAAATTCAACGCAGCGCCGCTGCCTGTGTCCCATTCTACACCATCATCGGTATATATCTTTAGAAAAATTGAAATGTGTTTATATCCCCCTCCAGGTGACTCGATTCCCCTCGTCCCGGGGACATTTGGCCTCTGGGAGGCCGACCGGGGGGTGCGGGCCGTTCCGCGGGTGCGGTAGTGGGGAGCCAGGGCTGAGGGAACCCTGGAACCCCACTCTCCTCTGTCCCGGGGGGGGTGTCTCCCCTTTGCTCCCGCGGGTTTCCTCTCTCCCAGCTTCGTGCTGCTCAGCCAAGGGCCCCCGGCAGGCTCCATGTCCCCCCTTCCCAAATATTTACTTATTTATTTTAATATCTTTTGATGTTATTATTATTATACTTCCCCCAGCTTTTTACTGTCCCTCCCTTCCTCTCCTTCCCCGGGCAACACACTAACGCCATCGCTGCTGTCCATCCCATTAATTCGTACAATGACTTCACACGCTCCGCTCCATAATGTATATTTTTAAACCGAGCAGGTTCTTTTAATGTATATTCTCGTGTCATTTCGGTGGCTGTTATTTCTCGCTTGATTGTCCCCCCGGTACAGCAGCGGCCTGTTTTTTCCTCCCCCTGTTGTGTGTTTTTATTATTTTCCCCCTGGCTTAGATGTGTCAATCACTCTCTCCCTGCCATTGGTTGGAGAGTTTGCGTCAAAAAGTTGCCAGAGAGGCGCTTTCTCAGCAAAGCTCCCCGAGAGAGGTAGAGACCTCAGCTCCAACGCACCCTGCCACTATTATTAAAAATAAAATCATTTGACCAGCTCCGGCACCGGCTAGATCTGTATGTACCGAGCCCAGACCCCGAGCATCCCTGCATCCCTCTCCTGCACCATCCCCTCCCCTTTCTTCCCCATTTATTCTTCTTTTTCAAACATTTTTTTCCTTTCCCCCCCAGCCCCCCCCCCCCAAACCCGATGTCGTGGGCATGTGCATGCGGCGAGCTCTCTAACCTCCTGCTTTGTGCTTTCTTTCCCAGCTCAACCCGACCCCTGAATTTGGCGAGGATCCGGGCGGCAGGTTTCACCCCTCGCCCCCCAGCCCTGCCCGAGGTTCGCAGGTAAGTCCGACCCTTCCTCGGGGGCATTGCTGGGCGGGCAGAAACACAGGGGAAGGAAAATTTAAAATTATTATTATTATTTTGAAAACATTATGTGTGCGGTGGGGAGGTCAGTGTGTCGGTAGCGGTGAGCAGGCGGCTCCCCGGAGGAGATGCGGGGCTGCCTGGGGGAGGCCGGGCCAGGCCGGGCGGAGGAGGGAAGCGGCTCCGGGTCGAGGGCAACCGGAGGCGACGGCGACCGCTCGGCCCTCGGCGAGGACTGGGAGCTGCTGGATGAAAAGGAGAAGGGCCAAATCCGAGAAGCGGGGAGGCGATGCCCACCGCCTCCCCGTCCCCCCGACGCCGCGGCCGGGCAGAGGTTGGACGCGGAGCCGCTCGCTCCTCCGCGGGCAGGCGCGGTTCTTCACCGCGATTTCGTTAGTTAGGTACATGTTGGTTTTATTTTTAATTTCCGCCTCCCCTCCCGCCCCCAGTCTGATCCTTTCGACTTTGGTTCTTGTCTAGTCCCAAAATGGACTTTTAAGTTTAAAATTAGAAATAACCGGGGAGGAATTTATCCCCTCTGTCAGTTCCTGCCTGAGACACCCCCTCCCCCCTCCTCCTCTTTCTTGCGATGCGGACACAGCAAAGTAATTTTGAGAAGGTGTCTTTGAGCACTCGTTGCGGTCGGAGAATTGGGTTGCAAATAGCAGGGAGAAAAATCTTCAAGGCTTTTGAGGACGGAGCTTCGTGGCTCGGTGTTGGCGAAAAGGATGGAGAGAATGGCATCCGAGTGGGAGGGGGCTGGAGATGTTTTCCACCTCCCTTATTTTGATTTTATTTCATTTTTTAAGCCGTGGGAAAGCGCTTCCCAAAGACACCGATCGGGTATAACGCGCACTGCTCCCGCCCCGGCCTCTCTCCTCTGAATTAGACCGCGCTGACAAAGAGAAAGTCGGGAAAGTCCTTGTGCACCGGTACAAGTTTCTTTAGAGCTGGAAAACCTCCTTCGCTGTAGAGATTTCTTTAGATTTCAGGTCCTCCGAGAAGTTGAATTTTATTATTTATTTCTTACGAAAAGATGTAACTCCAGTTAAAAACAACAACAACAACAAAAAAAAAACCCCAAAACCATAACAAAAAAAAAAAGGGCAGTTAAAAAATGCGAGCGAGTGGCGGTGGGGAGGCAGAGATGGGTCAAACGGCTCCGCGGCGGAGGTCGCTGCCCGCCGAGCCCGGTTCCATCGCTCCCGACCGTCCCTTTCGTTTGCGCGGCCCAGAAAGGACTCGGCGGCCGCGGAGCTGCGCGCAGGTCCGGGGGGGAGGAAAAGCGGGGAACTGCGCAGCAGAGTCAATAGCGGGTCCATCCCCGCCGCCTTCACACCGGGGGAAAATCCCGGTGTTAAGAAATATCAAACCAAACCTTCCCACCGTTTTGGGGGCGGGGGGAGAATAAAAAATAGTTAAGAAATGCGGTGGAGCGCCGTACGGGCAGGGAACCGAGCTCTCGTTTGCGAAACAAACCCGAACAAATTCCTTTTTCTATCTCGCACCTCCGTGGGAGCCTCTCCGCGCTGCTCCGCGGCCCGGTGAACCCCCCCGGACCGTCCACGTCCCCCCGCAGCGCGGCCAAGGGCAGAGGCGCAGCCTGCGCTCCCGGCCGCGGATCGCTGCCCTGCATTAATCAACCCGGGCGATCAGCGGAGCTGGGGCCGGTGGCCCGTAATTAGGGAGCGTGTGCCGCCCGGATTATCTCGTTAGTTTATCAAGAAAACATTTATTATAATTAATTCTCGGACGGGGTAATTATTATTGAGCGAGGGCAGAGCAACTGGTAGCCGGGCTCTTTGCGGAGCGGGAAGGGGGGGAGGAGGGGGAAAGGTGACAGATTGCGGAGCGGAGCCGTTGCTCCGCGGGCTGCGGGGCGGCCCCGGGATGCGCGGCCGAGCGGCTCCGCGGGCGGCCGCGCTGGGCTGGTGCCTCGGCGTGATGCCGCCGAGTTCAACAGAATGGAGGTTTAGGGTTCGTTTTGGTGTTTGCTTCTTCTTTTTTTTTTTATTTTTTGTGGCTTTGTTGTATTTTTTTCCGGGGTTTTTGTTTGTTTGTTTGGTTTTTTTTTTAATTCGTTTTTAGGCTGGTAGCAAAACCAATTTTGCTCTCCTACGTATTCTGCGCCGGGGAAAACGAATTGGCGGCCGAAGCCGCCCCGAACACCGGTGCGGAGCGCGGGGTTCCCTCCTCGGCAAAGCTGCTTCTCTTCAGCCTCCCTCGCGGGGGGCTGTTAAAAAAAGGGCCCGACCGTGCGCTTTATGCGCGCTCACTCCGCCGCTCAGCGCATCAGAGGGCGGCAGAGCCCGCGGGGAAAAGGGGAAACTCCGAACCGCTGATAACCGGCGCTAACGGGGCTGGTGGGGCCGGGCGGGGGGGCATAGGAGCCCGAGGATCCTACAGGAGCCCCCCGGCAGCTCGCAGCCCTTTCGGGTCGGCGGCTTTGCTCCCTTGTGTTCTTATCAGCTGAAAACACAGAGTTTTGGGGTGTTTGAGGAAGAAAGTTGTGCGGGAGCTCGTTTTTCCGACGGCCATCGGCAATGGAGGGAAGGGCAAGACTTTATCCAAAAAGACAAAACAAAAAAGGTTTTTTTTTTCCACGGGAAAACAATCTTAACCCTTTCCAGAACGCCGGGCTGGCCCCTTGTCGGCCATTTTTTGACGGAGTGTGTGTTTGTGTCCCCCCACTCCTCGCTGCAGAGCGCCCGGCCCGGCCGGGGCAGCGAGCGGGGACCCGGAGGAGCCGGGGCCGGGGGGAGCCGCTCGCTTTCCCGCCCGCCGGGGCCGGTCACCACCGAGGTGTTTGTTTAGCTTCAGCTCCGTCATCAAGAGTTTCTTGAAAGCCTAATAAATCTGTTACTTGCCTCCAAATCTAATTACCCGGAGTACTAATTAGGTGCAAATGGCCGGTGGAAATTACTGCAGACGTGGACTGATGGTGGTAGAGCAGAAAAGTTTGTCTCTTCTCGAGCGGGATGCTCGAGCGGGCATTCGAGCTCTGAAATGCAGCAACGTCGGGGGGAAGGGAAAGGGGGGGAGGAGGTTTGAATGTTGCCCAAACCTGGGGTAATTAAAGTCCTTGCAAGAGACTAGGGGAGAGATAGGTTTCTTGAATTGTTTCTTTGTTTCTCACCCTTGGGCTTTGTTATCTGCATTATTTATTTAGCCGAGGGGTTCTTTGTGTCTGCCGATGGCCCCAATCAAGTTTTGCTTGAGACAATTAGCCGGTGCCCGGCCGGGAATCCTATGCAAATGCCCCGGGCTGCTGTACAATGCGGGCAGTTGAAGGCATGGGGGGGTTTTGTTCGGACAGTAATTACTGGCTGGGATGTGCCCCCCCGCCCCCTTTCCTCCTCGACCTTTTTTTTTGGGGGTGGGGGGAGAGAGATGCGTTTATCTAGTCAGTCTTTCCCAGCTCCCAAATCCGGCTGGGGTCCGGCTTTACGAGCTGGAGGATTGACGGGGAAAGGGAGCGGGGATAAAAGCTGGGGGGGCAGCGAGCTGGCCTGACCTCCCCCTCTCTCCTCTTTGGCCTCCGCAGGCACCTGGCGGCCCCCCCCGCCCGACGGCACCCCCCGGGGCAGGCAGGACTCTCGGGCGGCTCCCCCTCGCCCGGATTTCGGCCAACTCTCCACCCCGCCACAACTTTAGCATGATGTCTTATCTTAAGCAACCACCTTATGCAGTCAATGGCCTGAGTCTCACAACCTCGGGCATGGATTTGCTGCACCCGTCCGTCGGTTATCCCGGTAAGCCACGTTTTTCTCCCTCTTTCTCTTTCTCCGCTCTCCCCCTTTTTTTTTTCCCCAAGGGGTAGAAGCCGTTGGGGTTTTGGAAGCACAACAAGCCCGAGGATCATGATGGCTGGAGCGGGTGGGAGATGGGGGGTCCCCACCTTTGTTCTTTCTCCCTCACCCTCAACTTTTCAGACCCGGGGAAGGGTCTGCAAAGAGGGGACACCCTCTTGCTGGAGTTGGGGGTGTCAGACGCTCCGGATCCATCCAGGGAAGATGGGGAGGGGGCAACGGAGGTGGGATCGTTGCACGGTGGCGCCTGAGAACTGGGGTGCGAGTCGCCTAGGAGAAGGGGGGAAAATGGGGGCGCCCCCCTGGGGAGCGGGCTGGAGGGGCCACAGTGGGGTGAGAAGCTGCTGACTGACAGCCAGGGCCTCTGGCTCCTTTCGCAGCCACCCCCCGAAAGCAGCGGCGGGAGCGCACGACCTTCACCCGGGCGCAGCTGGACGTGCTGGAGGCCCTTTTTGCCAAGACCCGCTACCCTGACATCTTCATGCGGGAGGAGGTGGCATTGAAAATCAACCTGCCCGAGTCCAGAGTGCAGGTAGGAAACGAGGTGCCCCCAGAAACCTGTCCCCCACCTCCATCCTGGCGTGCAGGGTTTGGACTGGTCCGTGGCTGGAAGGAAGCGGGGCGGGGTGGTGGTGGTTTAGAGGATGGGGTCAGTCCTGGAGCCAAATCAAGCCCCTGTGAAGTGAAAGAGGCTCGTAGATGGGTGAGGGTGCAGGGGGGATGGAGTGGCAATTTGCCTCCCCAGGGCCCCCATTCCCCCCTGTGCAATGGGGGTGGGATTGTGCAGTTCTTAGGTCCCAGCTCTTGAGTCTTCTCCATCCCTCCCCAGCCTCCTCAGCCTCTCTGATCCCAAAGAGGGATCCCTAGCACCCTCAGGCTCTGCACCCTGCCTTGCCCTCGCTACTGAATCCCAGACGATCCTTCAGGTGTTTGGGCCTCTTGCGGCTCCCACAAAGGATCCCCCCTTCTCCAGGGATCCCTGCATCCTTGGAGCAGGGCCAGACTGGGATCCCATTTCACCCCAGTACAGACTAGGGACGACTTCTCCCTTTGAAGGGACTTTGATGAGAGAGGGGATGCCTTGGTGGAGGAGACCCCTCTCCTGGGGCTGGGCTGTGCCTCCTCTGCGGGCAGAGCACTTTGGAGGTGCTGCTGGCAGGGCAGGAGGATTCTGCACCCAACACGGATCCAGGACACCCCTGCAGCTGAGTCAGGGCAACTCCAAAGCCATCCCTCCCCCTCTCCTCCATGCGAGGCTTCCCGAGGCAGCGTGATGCCGTGTCCCAGGGAAGCATGGCTGCTGGGGACAGGGATCCCCTGCGCTACACCCCAGCGTTCTCCCCACAAAACTCCCCAGCACTCCTCTTCCCCAGAGCCAGACCCCTTGGTCCCTGCTGAAAAACAGATGAGAGGGGTTGGGAGGGCTGGTCCTGGCTGGGGGTGAGAGCAGAGAGTCTATTTAGAGGGTAAATGAGGCATCTTTACCCCCTACCCCCCAAATCCTGCCTCTGTTTCCCTAATTGTTCCCTCCTTTTCTGATGCTCTATTGTTTCTAATTAAGGGCTTGACTTCAATAGGCCTTAAACGGTGATTCCTGGGGGTCTCCGGCTGGCAAACAGTAAAGAGGCAGCACTTCCCCCACCCCTTCCCCCCAAAAAGTGACCTTATTAAGCAGTTTGATTTGCCTATTTCCACTTGTTATTACTGCTAATGATCTCAGGGAGGGGGAGCCCCGGAGCTTTTCTTTGCAGCAGCCTGCAACCCTCTGCTCGCTGGGGAGCGCTTTTAGTGTCCCCTCCCTGGGGAATTCTCCCCGTCACCATCTCTTTCCCCCCTTGGTTTTGCCTTTGCATCGCTAACACCAGGTTTTTTCCTCTCTCCTTCCCCATCTCTCCATCTCCAGGTGTGGTTTAAAAACCGCCGGGCCAAGTGCCGGCAGCAACAACAGCAGCAGCAGAATGGGGGCCAGAACAAGGTACGGCCAGCTAAAAAGAAGAATTCACCAGCTCGGGAAGTGAGTTCGGAAAGCGGGACCAGTGGGCAGTTCACTCCCCCCTCCAGCACCTCGGTCCCCACCATTTCCAGCAGCAGCGCCCCCGTATCCATCTGGAGCCCAGCGTCCATCTCCCCGCTTTCAGACCCCTTGTCCACCTCGTCCTCCTGCATGCAGAGGTCCTACCCCATGACCTACACCCAGGCATCAGGCTACAGCCAAGGATACGCTGGCTCGACCTCTTATTTTGGAGGGATGGACTGTGGATCTTACTTGACCCCTATGCACCACCAGCTTCCAGGACCGGGGGCCACCCTGAGTCCCATGGGTGCCAACGCGGTCACCAGCCACCTCAACCAGTCTCCAGCCTCCCTCTCCACCCAGGGCTATGGAGCCTCCAGTTTGGGCTTTAACTCCACCACCGATTGCTTGGATTATAAAGACCAAACCACCTCCTGGAAGTTAAACTTCAATGCTGACTGCTTGGATTATAAGGACCAGACATCGTCATGGAAGTTCCAGGTTTTGTGAAGAACCTTTGTGATAACGAGAAAAAAATAAAACCGCGATGAGAACGAACAGGCTGGGCTGAACGCTCCAGTTTTAGTCAGGTCTTGGTTAAATTAAAGAGAAAAATAACTCAACGGACAAACAAATGAACAAAAAACACAACAGCAACAAGAGGGGGACAGTGTTGTGATCCCGTTCGGACTCATCTCCTGCTCAGATGCTCTGGAAAAGGAATAATAAAGAGGAAAAACAGAGGAGGAAGGCCTTAAACGGACAGATCATTTAGTGAGCAGAAAGCAGACAGACCCATCTGTGTTCTTTCTAGTTTTAGGCAATTGTTGGGTTTCTTTGTTTGGAAGAGGTGGGAGATTGTCCCACCTATGGGCCAGTTTAAAAAAGAAAAAAAAAAAGTCAAAAAAAAAAAAGTCTAGGTTTTTATTTCTTTTTTTGTGTGTGCGTGGAAAGATCCTTCACCCAGAGGTTTCCAATGTGTTAGCCAACCCTCGGTTCAAATATTCGCAATGGACAGCATTTCTCTTTATCTCCCTCTTTTTCTCCCTCCCTCTTTCTTTTTCTCTCGAGCTCATCCAACTGTTTGACGCCCAACTCGCTCAAGTTGGCACCCGGAGAACTTGGTTCAGGGCTGTGTGGGTTGTGTGACTGATTGTCCTAGCTGCACTACTTTATTTAAAGATTAAAAACAAAAAAAAAGATAATGTTCATAAGGAGTCAATATGTAGTTTTTAAGAGACAATCAGTGTGTGTCTTATATAAATGGTACATCTGTGGTTTTTAATCTGTGCTAGACTTCAAAACTGTGATCTCCTGTATTGTATGCAACTATGAACTCCGCACCAGCGGGAGTTCTGCTGTGATTTAAATAGGTTATAATTATAAGTGAAATTCAGAGCAACTGAGTTACCTATTATCATATTTTAAAAAATAATAAAAAATATATATTAAGAAAAAAAAAAAAGGAAATACACAAAAACACAATCGCCTTTCACCCGAGGTGAACTGCACTGAAACTTTTTACCACAAACTCTCTCAATGAAAGAGAAAAGACCGAAAAAAAACCCCACCCGAGGACATTAAACTCCTCTCCGGGGCTCACTTACTGCTGGTCACGCCGGCGGTAACTGTCAAATCCAACAGGACTTTGGGCAGTTGCTCTGACCTGGATGAATTTAAACCGAGAAATTCATTGTCGTTTATGCTTGCAGATGTTAACTGAAAAAAAAAAAAAAGATATATATGCATAAACCTTTTTTTTTTTTCTTTTTATTTTTTTTCCTGGATTTGGCAGATATGTATAATTATATTAAAATGGTTCTAGCACACTTGATGGTTGTCTTCCATTTTAATCGCATCCGGCGAGTGGCGGCGAGGGGCGATGCCGGCTGCCGCAGGGATTTCTCGGTCGCAGGCTGGCACGGGGGACCAGGAGGGTCCGGCTGCTTCTGCGGGGCCAAGACAAAGGGGGTTTTGCCGGTGGTGCCCTCAGGTGCAGGAAGCAAAATGAAGGGAGGATTTTTATTTTGATTATTCATTTTTTAAAGCGAAAAAAAATCTGTTATAATCAGATCATGGATAATGTGATCTCCCCACAAGCTTTTTCCAAATCTCATCGTGGGAAGGGATGTGTTTGCTCTGTGCTCTCCTGGGAGGTGCGAGGTCCCCGGTTGTGTTTGAGGAGAACCCTAAACTTTCCAGGCTGATGCAGGGAGTAGAAGGTGGAATCTGGGAGCGATCAGGCAGGATCATCTGAGCAGAGGTGCTGGGGAAGTGGGGGGATCCGTTTTTAAGCTGCAATTCCATGAGCTGAAGCCACAACGCCCTGTGATGCAGGATCAGGCTCTTCCTGAGCATCCCTGTTCTTGGTGGCTCTTTCTCTGTTCTTCTCCCCCTGACCCCTTCCCATGGGCATCGCCGGGGTTGCCTGAGCCCTGAACTCAATTTGGATTTAACGCAGCAAATAAATGAATCTCTGGAAAGCCAAAGAGAGGCTGAAAAAGACACCATCCTGCTCCCTGTCAATGGCTGCACCCCACGGCTTGTCACCAGTACCCTCCTGCCTGCGTGTCACCTGGGGCCACCGTCACCCCACTGCGGTGCTCAGGACCAGGAAGCACCAACGCCACCGCTGCCGGCCACCCCTCGACTTCACATCCCCACATTCCAAAGAGTCTGTCCCCTCCTCGGGCACCGGCAATCCCTCTCCTTCCCACGGTGGCATTTATGCCCCCCGCCACCGCAAGCAGAGATCAGCCTTTAAAATAAACACATTGGCCGGCTTCGCACGAAGGCGAATTTTTACGCCCGTTTTTGTCAGACAGTGATTTTCTCTTTATTTAATGTTGTTTTTTAATTTTTTAATATATTTTTTTAATGGGAGGATATATGCAGGGAGGGTTTTGGAAGCACAAAGCAGCGCAAACACTGGGGTTATCGGGGACAGTTCAGCCGGGTCCCCATCACCGCCGGCTCGCAGGCAGCAGCACCCAAAGTTTCATTCTCCACTGATTTAGCTCAAACCAACAAAGTTTACCTCCCCCCGCAAAAAAACTATTCAAGGAAATGAACATTTGGAAAAAGCAAGTCCTTGTTGAACCAGGGCACAGCATCCCACCTGCCTGGAAAAGCTCTTTGTTTCCTGGGCTTTTGATTATTATTTTTCAAAGCCTCTTTAAAACCTCTTTTTCCCATTTTGCTTTGTCCATCTTATCTTTTGCTTTTCTTCCCCAAGTGTTTCCCTGTCTGTTAGGGATGAGCTCCCCTGGCTATGGTTCATTTTTATCAGAAAAAGCCAATTCATGGCAGGAATTTCTCTGAATATTACCTGGCTTTTTGCACTTCCCACATTTTCTCTACCTGTTTGTTTCTGATTTTAATTTAAATAGGCATTCGCCTGGGCAAAGGGCAAAATCCCAAGGTGAGCTGGCAAACACAAAATATTATATAAAGAGTGTTTTAGCTCCTTTTTCATTTTTAATGTTTTAGGTCTCCCAGCTGAATTCATTTCCTCTGAACTCAGGCTGCGTGAGGCAATTCTGGATCCAATAAAATGAGGGGAAAAGCTGGAGGGACCGCATCGGTTTAGTGTTGGAAAGCAGGATTTAGGGGCAAAGAGCTGATTAGAAGGGTATTTGATTTGAGTTGTCCCCCCTCCAAATATAGGTGTAAGCGAATCTTCTCCCTGTTCTGCAGGGCGACATTTCCCACTGCAGGAAAAATAATAATAATAATTTTAAAAAATTAAAAAGCAGAAAATCAGGAGGGAAGTCTTGACACCAAGCAGAGTTGAGCTGCTTCCAATGCCGGCTCCATCTCCTCTACCCACTCCTCACCAGCACCAACCCACAGTGTCCAATCTCTCCCCAATCACCAGCCCTTGCCCAGGGAGCCCCAAAATAGGGACAAGTTTTGGGGTGACAGCATTTCCAGGAGGAACTGGGGTCAGGGAGTGCTGACAGTTTCCAAGGATACAGGGAAGAGTTCCTGAAAAAAGCCGGATTCAGGGATTTCCAGCAGAACTTCTCCACCTGGTGCTGGGGGCGGCACAGGGACCCGCAAAAATCCCACTCACTGCCCTGACCTGGGATTTGGGGGAGTGGTGGGGATAAGGCTGGGTTTGGGTTTGAGAGGCCTGAGTTTGGGTCTGGGAAGATTTGAGAACGTTGGGTATGGAGGTGGTGTTGGGGTTGGGTTGGGAAGGGCTGGGTATGGTTTAGGCTTGGGTTTAGGCTTGGTTTGTGTTGTGAGTCCATCAAGTTTGGAGGATCAAAAGGGGAGTGGGGATACTAGAAGGGCCCCCAAACTTCCATCCCCTATTTCCCAAAGAACAGAGGAGGAAAGGTTCCCCCTGTCCCTGGGGCCATGTAGGGCTGGGGCGGCAAACCCCAGAGGGCAGCCCCCATGGTCATGGGGGGTCATGACCTCCCGCACCCCCAGTCCATGCTGGGGACCGTTACACCTCTGCTCCCCACTCCCAGCCCTGCAAGGCGCAGAGACCAAGGGGGGCACAGGGCTCACAGCCCCAGACTGCACCCCCTTTGCACGGAGCAAAATCGTGCGTGTGTATAAATGCGTATAGCATGGATGTTTATGTCAATGCGTATGCATGGATGGATCTAGCATACAAATGCATGTCTATGAGTGCATATAGCATAAATGCACATATTGGTGCATATAGTGGGAAAGAGAAGGAAAGGAAAAGGAGGGGAGGAAGGAAGGAAGGAAGGAAGGAAGGAAGGAAGGAAGGAAGGAAGGAAGGAAGGAAGGAAGGAAGGGGGAAAAGGGGAAAAGGGGAAAAGGGGAAAAGGGGAAAAGGGGAAAAGGGGAAAAGGGGAAAAGGGGAAAAGGGGAGGGAAGGGAAGGGAAGGGAAGGGAAGGGAAGGGAAGGGAAGGGAAGGGAAGGGAAGGGAAGGGAAGGGAAGGGAAGGGAAGGGAAGGAAAGGAAAGGAAAGGAAAGGAAAGGAAAGGAAAGGAAAGGAAAGGAAAGGAAAGGAAAGGAAAGGAAAGGAAAGGAAAGGAAAGGAAAGGAAAGGAAAGGGAAAAGTCATTTGACAGATCTAACTGCTGGGGCTGCTCGATGTCTCCCAGCTGCTGTTATCACTGTTGCACCTCAGTGCTGGCACAGAGCAGAGGGAGGTGATGAGGGGTGGGGAGAAGAGGTGGGTGCAGACATATATAAATATATAAATGCCACATAAACTGTTAAAATCTGCTCTGAGAGTCAATTTTGACTTCCAGGCTCATGAACCATTAATAAAAATCTCCTTATACTCAAATGGCTCTCAAATGCCGTGATAGCGGATTACAAACTCCTAATGGAGATACTGTATGATCAAATATTCTCTAAGCAGCAAGGTCTAACATACCAGGGGTGGCCGGGCCACCTGATTATCAGCTTATCGGCAAATACTTCTTAGCGCAGGATGTGCCAGAAAGAAAGCGTTTTCCTCGACATGGTCCCTCTTCCGTTCTACGTTTAAACAGATTTGGGAATGTCATTGTGTGGTCTGGGGAGCATGGGACAACCTGTGCCAATGACGTGCCCAGGCACAGGGTCACACACCATATGAACATAGGGCAAGACCCTCATTTTGGGTTTTCCCCTTTAGAGATGCAGAGTTGGAGGCAGTGATGGGGACTCCCTTTCAGTGCACAGAGAAAACACCTCCCTTGGTCCCAGATTCCTCCTGGTGACACTCAGCCCTTGCCAGGACCAAGCCACTGTGTGGGATGCATAATTAGTTGGTAATTAAATTTGGAAGGCTGAGGTAGCATCATTATAGGGTGAGCGAGAGGAAAGGAGACACCTCTGTGAGACCAGAGACCTCCTCACAGCGATCCCCACGGAGCTAATTGCTGGAAAAACCGGGTTGTGTTTCTGTTGTTTTCTGTTTTCAAGGAGGAGCTGGTTCTCTCCCTGCCTCTCCTCTCATGCTTACAGGTAGGCACCCTGATATTTTTCTTCTCGTGTAGATGCTGGTAACAGGGCATGCAATATTTCTGTGAGAGCTCCTGTTGCTTGGAAAATGCATTGTTTGACCCTCCATGGGGTTAACTGGCCCCACAGAGCCCTGTGCTCTGGGGGGGCCTAGGACCAGGCTGGAGAGGGAGGAGAGGGCATGAGGGAGCAGAGAGGGCAACTTACCTCCTTTATGCCTCAGAAAACATATTTTAAAAGTTATTTCTGGTCTGTAACCTTTCCAACAGGGACTGAAGGTGCTTCCACTTTCCATCACCATTAATAGCAGCTCACAGCCTGCTGGGAGGTGATTTAACTCTCACTTTGCTAAAGTAATGACAGAGGAGAATTTTCAAGACTTGGAGCATTTCTGGTTTTCGCAAAGGAATTTCTTTTGAGGTTGGGATGTCAATGCTAAGAAGAAGAAATTTTCTGCTGAGCTGCTTTAATTCAGTTGTGACTCTTTGGTAAGGCTTGCCATGTGCCTTGTGTCTGTCCTTTCCCATGTGCATGGAAGAGGAACAAGAGCATTTTTCCACTGTTAGTGTGACACTGGGATCCCTAAGGTTACCCAGTCTTGGGAAATGGGGGATGAAGGGACTGAGAGCAGCCCTGAGGAGAAGGACTTGGGGCTGTTGGTGGATGAAAGGTGGGACATAACCAGACAATGTGTGCTTGCAGCCCAGAAGGCCAACAGTATCTTGGGCTGCATCACCAGTAGAGTGGGTGACAGGTGGAGGGAGGTGATTCTGCCCCGCTCTGGTGAGACCCCCCTGCAGTGCTGGTCCAGCTCTGGGTCCTCAGCACAGGACAAACATGGACCTGCTGGACAGGGGCCAGAGGAGCCACAGAAATGATTCAAGGCTGGAACAGCTCTGCTGGGAGGACAGGCTGAGAGAGCTGGGGTGTTCAGCTGGAGAAGAGAAGCTCTGGGGAGACCTTATTGTGGCCTTTCTGTGCTTAAAAGGGGCTGATAAGAAAGATGGGGACAGACTTTTTAGCAGGACTTGTTGTGGGAGAAGGACAAGGGGTGATGGGTTTAAACTAAAGGAGGGAGATTCAGGCTGGACATGAGGAAGGAATTGTTGTCCCTGAGGGTGGTGAGAGCCTGGCCCAGGTTGGCCAGAGAGGTGGTGGCTGAACCATCCCTGGAGACATCCCAGGCCAGGCTGGACGGGGCTCTGAGCAACCTGAGCTGGTGAAGATGTCCCTGCTCATGGCAGGGGCGGCACTGGGGGAGCTGGGAAGGTCCCTTCAACCCAGACTATTCTATGTTTCTATGAAAAGCCTTGCGAGAGTTTCCTGGAGCACTTTGGGTCAGCTCTGCTGCACCACTGCTCTCTGTCTTTTACTTTGGCCGCTTGCTCTCCCAGTGCAGGGACCAGGGACACAGTGCCAGCCTCTCCAGGTGTGCAAACTATCCGTCTCCTTTGGCAGGTACTGCCAGGGGCAAACTAAGCTGCTAAAGGCTGCCAAAGCTCGTTTCTGACTCATGGTCTCCCATATCAACAGGGAGAGAGGTGACTGCAGAAGGGGTCACAGCAGGGACATCTGAGACTCTTTCTCTGGGTTTTGGGGGATGCCTGCAGCATATTGTAGGGTGTCAGTGCGTTAATGGATCATCTGGATCTGCTGTAAGTCTGTGATTTTTCAAGGGACGGTGGTGGATTGATTGCAAATTAGTAAAAAAACAGTGTGCTGGAGCTATTTGGAGGCAACCGCACTAAAATACTTCCTATATGTCTAATTTCCCAGGAGAAGTCCTGATTTCCACCGTTTCATTTTCTACTTTGATGGCATCAAGGCTGAGGAGCCATCTACACGGCTTTTATGCTTCTGTCTATAGTACCTCAACTGCCTCAACCTTTGCATAGATACTGCAACAAATATTTGTTATTACTTGGCCAGAGTCTTTTATATTTTCTGCAAGATGATGTCTGATCCTTTATAAGGTATCTAGGAGGCTGAGATTTTCCAAAGCCAGGAGCTGAGCCTTGTGGATGGTATCCATAGCCCAGCTGGGAAGAGGACAAGAGGACCCAGGGACAAGGGCAGTGCTTACTGCTGGTAAGGACAGAACAAATTGCTTTGCCATCTACATTGACCTGAGTATTAGCTCTGTCTGTGCTATGTTTGTGAGTAATTTTGATGTCAGGACGATAAGATGCTTGGCAATGGAGCCTGAAAATATTTTGGCCATGGGCGTTATGCTTGTTGGACCGGACATGGCAGCAGGGTCAAAGAAGGGTCTTCCCCCAGCCCATCTGGGTGACACCACACACAGTCATATGTACGGTGAGATGAATCTCAAGGTTGGCGTTCCCGTGTCAGACACAGCCCCTCGATGGAGCAGGGGGCAAATCAACCAATTGTGTCTGGCACTCGGGCACAGAGGAGTTGAGGTGTTGCAAATTCAGGAGATGGGGTGAGCTGCATGGGGAGGGGGAGTGTGAGACACAAATCAGCTGTCCAATGCCCCGGCAGTGCCGAAAACCTGTAGGTCTCTTGATAATCAGAGAATCCAGTGATGCTCATGGGCTCATACTGGAAATCTGTGACTATAACTGTCCCATCAGTATTAACACACAGCCTCCTTACTCTGCAGTTTAATAGACAGTGATTAGATATTATACAGAGTCAAATGACTCATGGAGACCGAGCATGATGTGCTTATTTTTTATTTGCCTTCAAATCACAGAAATCCACAAGCAGCATTAATTGTAGACCCACCCTTACCAGCCTGCTCTGGGAGCTTTCAAATTAAAGCAATCACAAGGCTGCCCTTAGGTTTCCAGTGACTTATGCAAGAAACCAAACACATGAGAACAAAAGGACAAATGAAAAAAGGGAAAAGAGGTTTCAGGCTGGAATTCAGCCTGGTCTTGGTTTGTACTGAGAGCAATGCCATCTTGGAGTCAACTTTCCTGTGTCAGGAGAGGGGAGGGAGGGGGTTGTCCTGATTAGATCTAATTTCCTACCTGTTTACTGTAGGCATTTGCATAATGATCACCCTGTGAAGAGTGGTTAGCATATGCTAACACTGATTCTTCAACCCGTTAAAACACAAAACCCGGGCAGACTGCTGCTGTTTGCAGCACATCCCTTCCTCCTGATTGTATCTCCATGGATGGGGGCCGGTGGGTGCCCCCCACTACCCGAGATGGCTGGAAACCTCCTCCAGATGTCATCAGGATGAGATGTAGAGAGATAAACACAAACAGTTCTATTTTCATCCATAAGGAAAAAATCAGAGGGCTGGAAAGAGATCTGGAAGTCTTTTAGGGGTCATTTTCCATTTTAGCTTCTTGTTCAGTGCTGGAAGGAAGGGATTTCTCCGATACCCCGTATTCCTGGCACAAGTTCTAGCATGGTGACAGCAGTTGACAGATTTTGAAGCAGTGCAAATCAAAAGAGAGGCACAGAGAGCAGTTCAGTCCTCCCCAGTTATTTGAATCCAAGGAGGATATGTGCTTCACCAGAACATTCACCAAAGCAAACCTTCACGTGTAGAGTGATGATTTACAGACTCTCACTCTAACTGGTGGGAAGTTGAGCTTATTTACAAATCATTTGTTCCCATGAGGACAGACACGAGTGTGCCATTGTTTCGGAAGAGTTTCTTGTTCATTGAATTAAAAACCGAAAAAGATAAAGGAGAGAGATGCAAGGCAGACACCACGGTGCTGTTTCCAAAGGGTGGCAGGGGATTGCAAGTTTTGAGTATCTGAGCAGCAAGGTGTCAGCAAACAAACTCAATCTGGTTCACCTTTCAGCAGATCTGTCCATGTCTGTGCTTTGACAAACAGGGTCACAACATCCTTCCCCACGTCCTCCTTTTCAGTGTTTCCCACGTGTGTTTTCACAGGTTGGCAGCTCCCCTAGCTACTGTGAGCTAAAGTTATGCCCCCTCCACATGCATGTCTCTTTAATGGAAGTATTTTAATGCCCTTGGATGACTCTGGTAGCTTAGAGATCAGTTGTGTGTGGAGTTGTGCCAGCAGATCTCTGAGGGGATGAGAATATCCAGGGAAGGGCACAGGGAGCAGGTGAGAGGCAGCAGCATCTCCCTTGGGATGGGGCAGCCCAGCACATTGCAGGTGCTCCTTGCTCTGGGTAGATTTGTTCTCAACAAATTCAGACAATATTCTGCATAAACTGGATTTTCATAGGAATGAAAAGTCATAGAACTGAAAAGTCGTACAACAATTAGAGTCTGAAGTAACCTCTGAAGGTCTCCAGTCCTAGACCCTGCTCAAAGCAGACCTAACTTCAAAGTTAAATCATGTTACTTCGGTCAAATTTTGAATATCTCCAAGGGTAGAAATTCCTCTCAGCTTCTCTGGTCTCTGCCCCAGGGCTTAACTGCTCTCATGGAGGAGAGTTGTTTCCCATCTGTCCCTTCTTGTAACTTGTGCCTGTGACCGAAAAGGGAACCTGGGGGATTGCTGTCACCTCCCGCACAAGCCCAGACCTCCAGCAGAGTGAAAGATCACTTGCCCCAGCTCCCGTGAGCACTGGTCTCTCCTGCTTTGTGACCACAACACAGAAATACATCTTCCAGAAAGAGGGATTACTTAAAGTTGGTCTCTGGCTTGACCTGGAGGATAAGGGGTTATACCTAACAGCCAGTCGCATGCAGGGGTGGGACCAGATAGTCTTTTGCTCTGTTCTGTTTTGTGAAGCTCTGAAGCCCCTTAGAGCAATCCCATAGTGTGTTATAGAATCATAGAACAGTTTGGGTTGAAGGGACCTTCCCAGCTCCCCCAGTGCCACCCCTGCCATGAGCAGGGACATCTTCACCAGCTCAGGTTGCTCAGAGCCCCGTCCAGCCTGGCCTGGGATGTCTCCAGGGATGGTTCATCCACCACCTTTCTGGCCAACCTGGGCCAGGCTCTCACCACCCTCAGGGACAACAATTTCTTCCTCATGTCTGACCTGTCCCCTGGCAGAGATATCCATGGGCCTTGACCTCCAGCCAACTCCTTTGGTAGCTGCTGCAGCTGGACATGTTCCTCTTGGACCCACCTCTCTTCCACACCAAACATGTCCTGATGATCCTTCATGGTGTCTGAAAGTCCTGTGGGACAATTGCGAAGGTGTTCCGGGGCTTCCTATGGCACTACACTGGCCCAAGGACAGCGGAGGTGTTCTCAGTGTGTGTTGTATGTTGGAGTGGCAGTGTTTCTCATTGACATTTGCCTCTTCACCGTGTCCTCAGTTCACATTTCCCAGCAGCGGTGGCACTGAGGCATTAAGTGACCCTGTTTCCCATCACTCCTGTGGAGCATTTTTGCTTTCTGCTCTCTGTGTCATACACAGGGCCTTGATGCTGCCTTTCCTAGTTGGAGTCATTGCCATGGGGTTGATTCTATTGCTCAGCACCCTGTCCCAAGCTTGCCCTTGATTAGGGAGTCAGTGGCATCTGCAAGGCAACATCGTGATGCCAGAGTTCCCACCTCTGTCACACAAGTACCTCTTACCTTCCTTCTTCTTGATTTTGTGTAACAAACAGTATCTCACTCTGCTGGGGTTCCCAGAGCTCATCAAATACCTTTATCAGCTGCTGCAGGATCCCTGGCAGGATTCCTGGTGATGATGTTTCACTAACTTCTCTTCCCTTTTCCCCATGAGACTGATGGTCAGCTACCTATGCAGAAGCTCCCGTGCTTATAGAAGAGTCTTTGTCCAGAAATTCAGCACTTCCAGTGGTCTGAGACCTGCCTATTTGTTTTCTTCTCTACTTGCTTAGTGTTGTCCAGTCTGCCTTTATCCTGAGCTTGCTGTAACTCACACTAGATGGTGACACCCATCACATTTCTTATGCCCTGTGCTGGGTGGGAACAAAACAAGAGATCACATTTTGGACACTTGAGCAGTTTTTAATTAATTGACTGATTTCTCATGACACCGCTGCAGTGGCTGTCCCCGCAGGGTGTTCCCAGGGCTGCTTCCAAACACCTCCTTCATGCACCTCCAAGCCACCATGGAGGCTGACATAGGTTGCCCCATTCTATGTCTTTTTTGGTTTCCCAATAGCATTTTGATACACTTCTTCTATGAGGACAGGCTGAGAGAGTTGAGCATGTTCAGCGTGGGGAAGAGAAACTCTAGGGAGACCTTTTTGCGGCCTTTCTAGGCTTAAAAGGGGCCGATAGGAAAGATGAGGACAGACTTTTGAACAGGGTCTGTTGCGATAGGACAAGGGGTGATGGTTTTAAACTAAAGGAGGGAGATTCAGGCTGGACATGAGGAAGAAATTGTTGGCCCTGAGGGTGGTGAGAGCCTGGCCCAGGTTGGACAGAGAGGTGGTGGCTGAACCATCCCTGGAGACATCCCAGGCCAGGCTGGACGGGGCTCTGAGCAACCTGAGCTGGTGAAGATGTCCCTGCTCATGGCAGCGGTGGCACTGGGGGAGCTGGGGAGGTCTCTTCCAAGCCGAATTATTCTATGCGTCTATGATTCTATGATAATGTATGTGGCCATACCAGCTCTGACTCCCTCGCACAACATGGTACAAGCAGAGAAGTTACAAAACAGCTATGTGCTCCTGGCAGAAAGGGAAACCTCATCATCCTTGTTGTACCAGCAAGGCATGGAGACACTATAGGTAGGATGGCTCTCCTGTGGGATCCATTTGGCATCAACCAGGTGTCTCAGGCACACCTCAAGCCACCAAAGGTGAGTTACTGCTGATACCCCTAACCTGTGCTTTCCCGCTGGCAGTCGGACCTGGCGGTTCAGAGTCCTACACCTGAGAAAAGGGGCAGCCCAGGGAAGCTGCTGGTTTTCTGCTGTCGCTCCATCGCTGCAGCGTCTGGCGCAAGAGCCCAGCTCTCATGCTGGAACCGCACGTTGCTTTCTCATTATGCAACTGCTGCATTTTAATAGAAACCTCTTTTTAGGCAGTCTCAAAAACAGTTGGATTTTTTCTTTTTTTTTCCTCCTTCTGTCAAATGACCAACTTAATAATTCACTAGTTGTGCTGGGATTAGGCACTTTGGGCCACACTCTGGATTTCTTATCTTTAATGTAGTTCTCGACGACATCTTCTGCACTTAATCCCCTGACAAAACTCCCTTTGATTCCCATGACAGTCGCTCACAGAGATCAAACGCAGAACGCTGCTCTGTCAGGTAGAGCTGGGCGAATAATTTGTGACAAATAATTTACCCACAGACTTTCCTCCTCATTTTCTGCGCACAAATTGTCCATTTGGTTGAGGTTTGGGACTGCAGACGGATTTGTTTCTGGCTGCACGAGTCTGAGTTCAATGACTTGCTCACAAGAAAGAGCCTGCAAGTATATTTAAAGAGCTTCAGCCTTCAGGATGCTTTGACCTCGTTCAGCACCAGCTTTGGTTGAGCCCATCTCACCCCACAAGTGACATCAACGCACACCCCGATGTGCTCAGCGCTCGTGAGTCATCACGTCGTATTTCTGTACCAGATGGGAAGAGCGTGACGCTCCAAGCCCAAAGTCGCAGTGCAAATAATCTCTCATATCAACTTAAAATTTCCTGTTCGGGGGGGATGTGCTGTAATGTATGCGCCTGATATGAGTTTTATCGCTTTCCCTCGCAAAGAATAGTCTCCGAAAAAAACAAGCAGAGGCGAGACGGGGATGTGCAGGGATAAAGGGAGCCGGTTTCCATGTGGAATCAGCTCAAGCAGGAGCGAGGGGCACCCACCCCGCTGGCAGAATTGTCTGCAGCCCACATTGAACGACTGGAGACTGAACACGCACCCCGTTTTCACCTTTGCATTGCTGTGGTCTCCACGCTGGTTTAACCGTTTAACTGAACATGAATGGCATCTCTGCGTGTGCTACATTAATGCAATCTGGGTGTTTCAGGTAGAGGAAAAAAAATAGGAATTAGTATTAATTAGGAATTAGCCATAAGAAAGTTCTGATCTAGAGTGATTTGAGCCATATTTATGACTGTAATTTTACAGACGGGAATGTTTTTATCTTGCAGTTTGTGTCAACTTTTGATTTTTTTCTTCCTTTTCTTTTTTAATGAAATGTCCTCAACTCTCAAAAAGCACAAAGGTGGGAACTTTAAGGTCTCCATCTGTTTTCCAAACAGCCCTGGTAACGCCTGCAGGGAGCAGAGAGCAGTGCTGTCTTACCAGGGCCCACAGAGACGCTTCATTAACCCAATTAAGCAGGTGGATGGAGAGGGTCTCTCTGATAATTTACACCTTACTAATGAAGTGTGTGACTCTTAATCTCCTCCAAACAAGATACACTCATGAAACACTGGTGCAAGGAAAGGGGAAATTAATTAGGTGAAAAAACTATGAGATTATAGCAGAGGGATTCCAACGAGGCAACTGTAACATGGCTGGTGATTCATTTGTGCCTGTCTTAAATTAATGTCTGAGCTGTCAAGTAAATAAGAGCCAGCATTATTTTGGCTTAAAAGACATTCTCACCAGGCCTGGTGAGAGGCACCTTATTTTACTGCATGACACACCATTTTCCATGCCCCAGCTGCCTGAATGGTCCTGGGGTGAAACAAACCCAGTCTGAGCAAAGCCTGGCCTTCTTCTAAGCTGTTTAGTGAAGGGTTAGAAGAAGATACTTATTTGATGCAAATATTTTCAATGTAGTCTTAACTTTCTGTCCCATAAGTGTCTGCCTGGCTGCCAAGCCTACACTTGGGTTGCAGTGGGATGGTGGGGAGGTGATGTCTCATTGCAGAGCAGCCATCCCATCAAGTGAACCAGCTCTACTAAATGCTTCATGTTTGCTTCAGCCCAGCGGTGGGTAAGATGAAAGGATGGTTTGGATGATGGCGAGTGAAAGCCTGGAGTCAAGCTCCAGTGAGGTGCTGGAGCAATTTCAGAGAAGGATAATAAAGCGGTTGAAGTGTCTGGAACACAAGTGTGATGGGGAGCAGCTGAGGGAATGGGGCTGTTTAGCCTGGAGAATGGGAGCTGAGGGGAGACCTTCTCACTCTCTGCAACTGCCTGACAGGAGGTTGGAGTGTGGAGGGTTTTGGTCTCTTTTCCCAGGTAATAAGTGACAGGACAAGAGGAAACAGCCTCAAGTTGCACCAGGGGAGGTTCAGATTGGGTATTAGGAACAATTTCTTCCCCAAAGGGCTGTGGGGCATTGGAACAGGCTGCCCAGGGCAGTGCTGGAGTCACCGTCCCTGAAGGGGTTGAACAGATACAGAGAGGATGTTCTTGGGGATATGGGTTAGTGCCAGAGTTGGGTTAATGGTTAGACTCAATGATTTTGAGGGTTTCTTCCAACCAAAACGATTCTATGATTCTGTGATTCTCTGGGTTGATTTCCTTTATTTGTGTGCAGTGCCACAGAGTTATGCTGCCCATCAGCATTTGTGAGAGAGCAGACTGGTTCAAATCATGGTCAGAAGAGACCTTCAGCAGCGTGAGAGCTGGCTACTCAAAAGAGCATGACTTCTCCTAGCCTCCAACGGCGTTGGAAGACCCTTGCCTGTGTTCCTGTCATGCTTGGGTGCCGGTAGGGGATCCTCCAAAAATTTGGTATGAACATGACTCATAGATCGTCTAGTTTTGTCCCCAAGAGCCCATTAGAAAGACACTGTTCATCTTGTGGTCATGTCTGGTAACTCTACCTCCAGGTAATGGAGTCTTCGAAGTTTCCTCAGTGTGAATGCTGCAGAAATGCATTTTACCAGCTAAATTGAGCTTCTGGCTACTGAAAGATTCCCAGAGTAGCGAATCTGAGGAGATTCGACGTTGGAAATTGTATTTTGTCCTAGAAGGAGCTCAATGAATCCAAGGATTTCAAAGCTTTTGGCGAACATGAATTAAATCAGCAATTAATTAAGCTCTGCGGCACTCCTGTTTGATAAACAAGAGATACATTATGATCAGTCAGTATTGCCAACTGCAAGCGTTCACAAAATGTGAGTCCAGCTCCCCAAAATTATGAGATTGGCTTAAAAAATCATGAGATTAAAACCCCAAATTGTTGCATTTTCTTTATCCACCATCTGGCTTCTCAGCCTCTAGGGTAAACATGCCTCGTGTTTTCAACTCCAAGGGCTAGCCACTTACTTGAAAACATGAAAACTGAGATCCTTGTGCTTCGTAATAACTCCGACAGCTGAGGCTTTAGGAAAAACACTAAAAATCCTAAGACCCATCATAAAATCAGAAGAATTTGCAATACTGATCGCTTAGAACTGAAATGTTTTTTGGCTCAGCAGCTATTTCTGAATGCAGTAAAGCAGTGCAAGACCTGCTAGACAAGGAATAATGAAGACTACCCTTCCTGGTCGAGTTTGCAGGAGAATTGAGGTGGGTGAAATACAATATGCAGGATGTCATGTAGTCCTTGGTGGAATTTAGCCGGGGCGCGACAAGCGAACACATCAATTCCCATGAAAACTCTTATGGGATTGTTAATTATTACAAACAGTTGTTCCTGTCTCTGAAATATGATTGAAAGGCAATACCACAGCACCAAGCACTTGGCCGGGGGGCAATAGTTTTGCACCAAACCACAGATGTGAATGTCACCCCTGAAAACCCCGTCCCCCCTGGTTCTGCAGCCCTGACAGACAGTTTGTGTCAGGAAAATCCTGTCTCCGGCTGATCCGACTTAACTTGTGAGACGGGGCCATTTTGGTGGCAGGGCTGGCAGCCACCGCATTACTGTCTGGAGAAGAGTTTACGCTGCAGTGGGAATGGGAAATTATCTGGAGGGGAAAGTAGCTGCAGAAGGGCCACGGCTGGCCGAAACCAGGAAAACAGATTTCAAACTAATGTAAACAGCTTGGGTTTATCACTGGTTTTGCAGGTTCAAAAATAAATATCACAATTTTTGAGGTTTGAAAGTTGGTTATTTTCTACTGACACTTCAAAAATGTAGTTTTCCAGTGACCTTCGAAACCACTTTAAATGTATTTTTCAGTAATTTAAAAACCTGAGGTTAATACAAGAGAAGCAGAAAAAGAAAGAAAGTTTCAATTCTTTAAGCGGGTCTATTTGTCAAGGAAGAGAAGATGAACTTGCAGCCACCTGAGCATCCAAGCACATGTATTTTAGAGAAAACTAGCTCTAATGTCTTCACGGTAGCAGGATCCTTAGGGGCATCAAGAAGCTGTTTTATTCAAGGAAGAACATTATGGCTGTGCTTAGGATAAACTCTGATCTTTGCACCTAAACCTATTTAAAGTGACACCAAGGGCTTTTGTGCTGCTGCGAAATTACCTTGGGCCAACGAGAGCAGTCGTTGGCTGCATCCTCCCCTCTCCTCTGCAGAAATCAGAGTACAAACGATTTGAGTTATAGACAAATTCATGCAGTGAGCACCAACCAGGGCTATTTTAGCAGAAAACATACAGTCTCTGACTCAGGAAGCTCAGTGATGCAGGGAATGGGGGTGATAAGGAGGAGGGTTGGCCTTGTTTTTATGGTTTTTCTCTAGATGTCTCTACTAGATGGACCTTCAGGCAAACCCACGCGTGGTCACTTGTGTCCTCCTGTCCCCCAGGATTCCACCCCCTACCCCAGCCCAGAGAAGCATCACCAGGAGGAGCTCCCACACAGCTGGGGCTGTGGGTAGGATAAGTAACTCAAGTGCAGAAGAATCTTGGTTAACACGGGAGCCATGGACCTCCTGATGCTGCACTCCATTTGGACCTGTCCCCCTGCTTTTCAAGTTACGTTTGCACATTGGATAAAGCATTTCCAAGGGTTATGCTAAATAGGTATTTGGGGCTCAGTAATTAATGTCAACATCCACAAATGCTGCGTTTCTCACTCTGATAGTGCCCATGCCCTGACGACAGCACCAAGTACCTTATCAAGTTGCTTGCATTCTCCAAAAGATGTACCAGCAGGTCGTGTGTAGGTTAAATATGGCAGCTCTCAGGAGCTATTTTATCCTGTGTGCAAACCTGGTTTATAAAGCTTATCAAGAAGAGAGGCTTGATATCACAGTCTAGTACTCATAATTAATCCTGGAGACAGCATGGATTTAGGTTCATTGGGGCTGACTTCAAATTAAAAAGTCACTATTAGCATGTGAAACAGACACCATATGTTATGTATTAACACTGTAGATGTTACAGAATGTTGTGTGATTTTTGTTTCAAGTAAGATAGCTATAGATACATGCTTTTCAATAGACAGTTCTTTGGTTATCTATCTATATTTCTCTTACATGGAGTAGTCTCCATTATGGATGGTGGCAGATGTCTTTACAGAGATCACCACGCTCAGACCTATGTAGATATAGTCCTTGTTTACGTGGTCATCTATATTTGTATATGTAAAATGATACCTGTATGTGTATTTTATATGTTATCGTTACATTTAAAATACAATACTGATCAGTACGCGCACACAAACCAGTCCAAGAGAAATGGCATGTACATATCAAAAGATATAATTTATTTACATGTACAAATAACTCAAAATACAGATGGAAGTGCTGTGTAAGGATGTATTTTGCAGCATCCTGTAAAACCTCATTGTACTGGGAGTTAATACACTGTTCAGTCATCTGAAATTTGAGTTTAAAGTTTTTGCACAATCACAGTCAACATAAAATGCAGCAGGAAATCGCCATTAGTCAAATGTGTTCATCTAATCCCACTGCAAAATGGAGCTTTTTCATTTTTATCCTGCCACGGGTTAGTTTGTGATTTCATATGTCAGATACATCAATTCTGCCAAGAAGAGAAGATGGGCAAGAACAAATTAAAAATATAGACTCCTTTGCCTCGGGGGAAGAAGAGAGGGCAGGTCTTTGTAGAGAACAGTAATAATGATCTAATTTAAGAGAGTTTCTGGGTTGGATTCTTTGCTGCCCTTCCTCACAGTTAATTACTCCCTGGCAAATTGAGGGCCTAAGCAGAAAATCCAGATGAATATGTGTTCACTCTGCTGAAATTGCAGAGGGAGAGGGCAAGGAGGGAGACATCAGCCCACGTCCACTGACACCTCTGTGCCAGGGAAGAGAGCAACAACTGGTCGCCAATGGGAAAACCTGCCATTTCTTTCTCTCATTCTTTCTGTCTTCGTCTCATTCTGTTTCTCACTCTCCACACTTTCTTCTTTCTAATTGTCTCCCTTCATTCTCTCGACCACTGGGATAAATACAGCAACAGCCCTTCTCTTCCCAGAGACTCATGCTCGGGAGGATATTGGTGTGTGCCCACACTCCGCTTGCCTATTTGTCTTAAGGTAATTATTTCTAATGGCTGTTGTTGTTTTTTCCTGCAGAAACTGTAATGTAGCCCCTTTTGTATCATTGGCTGAAGCCTGTTGTTTCTGTAAGAAAAACAATAGGCCCGCAGATTAGGACTGCATATTATGGCTCTGCTAGCACAGCAGGCTTCTGGTATTGGTACCAATCCTATCAATTCCTGGCATCCTTCCCCCTTTACTCCTGGTAATTAATCTTTTCATGAATGCTGTCACATTTAGAGCCATTTCATTAAGTTTCTGGTTCCTGCATTTATGTAACTCACCGCATCTCTCATCTGCTCCATCAGCTGGAGGGATGCGGAGAGGCGATGCCGGGCGCTGGGCTGGCTCTCCCCATCGTTCCTCCTCTCCGCAGAACACGCTGTCTCAGAAATGAAGTCACACGCAGATGACAGACAAGCAGCCACACACTTCAGACAGCCTGAAAGGGGCAAAATTGAGCCATCAAAAAGTAGGAAAAGCCCCTATGAATGAAGTCCGTGGAACGTGATGCCCATTTCCTGTATGTATGTATATGATAGGAAAGGGCTTATAGACTTTGTGCAACGTAAAATATTTTTCCTGTGAAACATTGCAGATTTCTTAAAGCAAGGACAGAATTTGGCACAACCAGCTCCTCTCAACCTACGCTGGTGTTTTATTTCCTCCTCCTCAACAAATCTCCAACCCACCTCCCATGAAATTCCCTGACCTCAAACTGTTCCTATATAGCAAGAGGCTCTTTGGGTAGGGCAAGGAGAAGTGAGGTTTAAAGCCAATTTTGCTGATATTGCTCCAGACTGTTACTCCTGGTTTTGAGAAGGAGTCGGGCCCAATGGTCGCAGATTCGTAGGGTGTAGCAGCGGGGTGAGAGACAAAAGCTGCCCTACCCAGCCCTGCCTCTAGTGACCTTGTGCAACCTCTTAATTACTGCAATTACTTGCCTCCTGAGATGACATTATTAGGCCGTGCTTGGTAATAAGGGCTGTGAAGTTCACAGAATTATTCGTGTCGGTTGGTGAAAGAGCAGCAAGTAAAACACCCAGCCATCTTCTGGCTTCCAAACGGGCTCGGGGTCAAAAGGGGGTGGTCACTGGCTCTTCTCGGATACTCAGAGTTGGGGGTGTCTGGCATTTTTACATTTGGGGCTGGGATTTTTGCTGCATGGCATCTGCACCGTTTCACCCAGGGTGTGCAAAGAGCAATTCTGCAATGTGGCTGCACCTAAATACATTTTAAGGGGAACAAAAAATAGTAACTATCCTCTTGCAGTACTGTCCATCTGCCAAATTCCATGTTTCTCCCCCAAATAAAATAAGAGCACTCCTAGATGGTAAAATACTAAATATAAAATATGAAAGGGTTAAAACTGACAGCTGCTGGAGCCAATTTTCAGCATTAGGGACACTAATTCAAAACTCCAAAAGGCTGGGGCATTTTGCTGTCCTTGGAAAAAATAATTAAAAACAAGAAAATAAACAAACACCCCAAAACCGAATGATGAAAACCAGAAAGAACTGCAGAATTGCAGAATTCACCCTAAGGCAGAAAATAAACATCAAGGATCTCAAGTGAAGTATTTAGTTATTGCGAAGCAACAGAAACTGAAAACAGGATACTAAGTGCAGAAAATTAAACAACCTTGACTGCAATCATTGCTACCGACAATGACAGATGCAACTGCATTTGCCTTTAGCTGGGATGCAGCAACAGCCCTCCTGCCTTGATGTTTGCACCATGTGTGAGAATGTGGCTGTCACCGAACACCTTCTGCTTCTGCTGTGGTCAGTTTTGACCTGCAGGTCCCCAGCTTGGCTGGAACAACACACAAGGACGCCAACCCTCCTCGCTACCAACCGTGATCCAAGCCCTGATTTCCCAGTCCCGGGGGAGGGCTGTGTCCTCCAGCCCAGGCTGAGCTGTGGGGGGCTGGAGAGTTGTTCTTGCTCCCACTGCTCCACCTGCCCAGCTGCAACCCACCGGGGACATGGGGACCCTTCCAGGGCAGCTCCTCTGCTGAGGTTCCACCACCAAGCACTGCTGCAGAACCATGGAATGTCCTGAGTTGGAAGGGGCCCACAAGGATCATCGAGTTCAACTCCCGTCCCTGCACAGGACAACCCCACGGTTCACACCGTATGTCTGAGGATGTTGTCCACTCTCTTCTTGAACACTGTCAGATTGGGGCTGTGACACCTCCCTGCGGAGCCTGTTCCAGTGTCCAGCACCTCTGGGTGAAGAACCTTTTCCTCATATCCAACCTAAACCTACCCTGGCACATCTTCCTGCCAGAGTTAGCAACTGGTGCTGAATGTCCTGTTCTGGAAAGGGGTAGAGGGAAGGGTGGAGGTCAGAAGAGCTACATGGAGGAGAAGGATGTATTTGGCTTAGATCTGTGGGCAGGAGTGTCAATATGTACTCATTTGGATATGGAGACACGTTGGAAAAACATGTCTCCGTGATTTCGGAGTGGAAGGAGGTGCCATGCCAAGCAAGGAAAAGATGAGGGGAAAAGTACAAGGCACTTGCTGTGGGCTGCAGGGAATGGGTTTTGGACCTGTTATTCCCTCGTGAATAACTCAGCTCCTCTGTATGAGCATTTGGTTGAGCTCTTCTCTACCACTGCAGTCCGAGAGAGAAACCTTGCCCACTCTCCAACATCTGCTTCGCAGTTGCATTATGCCACATTGTTGTTTTTCTTCTGTCTGGGCTTTTTTTTTTGTGTCCACTGACACCTCTATAATAGAGGAGGTAAAATATTTTCATTATCCTCTCCCCAGAATGTGGAAATCTTCAAAGAGGAGGTAGGAGGGAGGTTAGCTCCTCCAGCCTCATTTCCCTACTGCTGCCGTTCCTTGGCTGTTCATCACAAAATGAGTCCACATGCCCATTGCATTGTGGCATTGAGCACGTTGTATGTTTTGCCTTTTATTTTTTTCCCCCTAAAATTATTTCACATTGCAAACCTGGTGATTATTTCATGCTGTTTAAACTATATTTGTAGTCTTTGATCATACATAAGCAGACTGAAGTAAACTGCTGATAGAGTGAAGATATTGTTCTCGGTGTTTCTCCTCTCACTTTGTTCATTACATTATGCCTATAAGCTTGCATAAAATGTTCATTGTGGCAATGCACCTTTGTTATTAATTCTTGCGGTGCTGTGTATTTTTATGAAACATAGTTCATTCAGAAATTGAGTGATTAGGTAATCTATGCCAGTGTGTATGGGTGTATTTTATACACATCATGGACACACGCAACACAAAATTATATGCACCCCAAACACATATTTATCCATATAAACAGAGGGACCAAACCATCATGTCCTCTTTATGTTCAGAAAAATACTTATAATCCAGTTTTCAAGGTGCATTCTCAAACTAAAATCTTGTTGACTATGGACATTCTATGATACTTTGCTGCCTTGAGACCTGGCCCAACAGTAAAGAGACTCAATACCATGCAGTAATATCCAGCCCAGGATTTCAAGACAAGACACAAACAGCAGCCCAGGATTTCAAGACACCACACATACAACAGCCCAGGATATTGCACGTGACACCTGTGTGACTCCTTATCATCAGTATCATTATTTACAAGGAGACAGGGGAGTTAAATAATTCATCATGCGGCAGGGAGCCGGGAGGTGGGAACCCCAGCCTGGTTCTGGCTTCATTTATAAAACCATGCACACTAGGACATGGTCATGCTAGAGGGTTGGGCTCCTTTTCAAATAGAACAAGTACCTAACCCCATAGATTGCTCCCATTTAGTGGGAAACAGATGTCTCATTCCCAGGTTTCTCTGCAAATCACTGCTAGTCACTCCATCAACTAATTAAAAAACTGCCCATGTGCTAAGCTTCTCACCAGCCTTGACTCTTTTCCATGCATTTATGTCTATTGTGTGCAATATATAAAGATGTGATTTGTGTATGATGCCTCCATCACTCCAATATATCTTCATCCTATTTTTTTCCTTTATAATCTATATTATTATAGTTACTATAAAAGAGAAAGAACTGAACAGCAACCCTCCCTCTGCAGCTTGAGCTGCCCCAGCTGAATGGGACAGGTGAAATAGGAAAACAGATACGATGTGGGACGATAAGAAGTTTGCTGACCTGCATCCCTCTGAGTGGGGTGACTGGGGGAGACCCCAGAGCCGTGAATCACAGAATCACAGGATGTCAGGGGTTGGAAGGGACCTGTAAAGCTCATCCAGTGCAATCCCCCCATGGAGCAGGAACACCCAGCTGAGGTTCCACAGGAAGGTGTCCAGGTGGGTTTGAATGGCTGCACAGAAGGAGACTCCACAACCTCCCTGGGCAGCCTGGGCCAGTGTTCTGGCACCCTCACTGGGATGAAATTTCTTCTCATGCTTGAGATGCAGATCAGGTGGTTCCTTCCAATCCATGAAGGAAATAATTGATGGTAATATCAGAGAGTGTCATGAGAAGAGCAGCACCATGTGAGCATCAATCTCAGTTGAAACCAAGAAGGCTTTCAGAAGTGAGACCCTCGAGAAATTTTTTGGCAACTCAGCACTCAAAGCCCCTGTTCCTATGGTAGCCACCATCCCTGCTAGGGACATCATCTGAATGACCTACCCTATCATCAAGGATCTCTTCAGCTGTCAGAGAAGGAGGAGAAACCCGTGGAGATGGGTACATGACAATGCTGTACCACATCTGAAATGATGACCACTGGGCAACATATTGCCCTCACCAGAATATGCTGGGATCTGGACAGGACCTCTGTGAGAAGCTGAGATAAGAAGGTGAAGCTGTGGGAGCACCTGAGCTGGTAAAGGCCCAGCAGAGACAGGCAGGTAAGAATGTCCCATCCTGCCTGCAACATGCAAGTCCAATGACCTGCATTGCAGGGCTGGCCACAGCACCTCCAGCCCACCCAGCCCTGATGGCTCCATTCCTTCAGATACATTTACAGGATGTGCACAGCCAAGGTCTGGGAATGGGCACTCCAAGGGATTTCCCTTCATCATCTTCCTCCTCAGGGAGATGGGCCCATGCTCTTGCAGGTGTTCCCAACAGCTGCTTCTTTACCACTTCTAAGGGGCCTTTTTACCCCTAAACGGTTTAACTTCCATGTGCAGGGCAACCAATGCTCTGTGATGGGTTCCAGTAACGCAGCTTACACCATGCGAGTTGTGTTTTAAAGCCCCAAACTCTTCCTTGGAAAGCATCTTCTCCTCTAGCCTTGGTAAATACAGTGTCCAATTGCAAAATGCTGATATTGTGCAGCATGGAAAAGGCTTTTTTCCCCCTGAGTTTTATTATGTACAATTGATTATACACCATTTTTCTCTCCTTCTGAAACCTGCACAATTGGACTCATGTTGCCAGAAGAACCTGCTGTTACCCAGCCCCAGGGAGAAGAAACCGAGAACAGGAAGAAAGCCATGTTTTAAAGCTCTTTAAAGTTTTTTTTGAAACACATTTCTCTATAAAACATCTAGCAGCTGCATGTACCAGGGGCCTCGTGATTGTCACACACTACAGGAAAGACATTGCGGTGCTGGAGAGAGTTCAGAGAAGGGCAATGAAGATGGTGGAGGGTCTGGAGCACAAGTCGTATGGGAAGCAGATGAGGGACCTGGGGGGTTCAGCCTGGAGAACAGGAGCTGAGGGGAGACCTTCTGATCTCTGAACTACCTGAAAGGAGGTTTTAGAGAGGTGGGTGTTGGTCTCTTCTCCCAAATAACAAGCAATGAGAGCAAGTGGCCTCAGGGTGTGCCAGGGCAGGTTTAGGTTGGATATTAGGAAAAATTTCTTCCTGGAAAGGATTGTCAGGCATTGGAACAGGCTGCTCAGGGCAGTGGTGGAGTCACCATCCCCTGAGGGCTTTAGAAGATGCGGAGATGAGGTTCTTAGGGATGTGGTTTAGTGCCGGAGTTGGGTTAATGGTTGGACTTGATGATCTTCAGGGTTTCTTCCAACCAAAATGATTCCATGAGTCTATGATTCTGTGAGTGGGTTTGCTGAATCTAGTCTTCATGCAGGGTTTGACTCCTGGTCTGGAGGCTGTGAAAGAACAGAGGAAGTCTGACAGCAGAGACATGGCAGAAGAGAGAAAATCAAGCCAGAGACATGCCCCAGAGGTTACATTTTTAGCCATGGTGGTTCAAAGAACACAATTTGAGGCCATTTCCTCTCAACCTATCGCTTGTTACTTGGGAGAACAACACCTTCCATGCTCTAAGCTCCTTTCAGGCAGTTCAGAGATCAGAAGGTCTCCCCTCAGCTCCTGTTCTCCAGCTGAACCCCCCAGGTCCCTCAGCCACCCCCATCACACTTGTGCTCCAGCCCCTTCTCCAGATTCATTACCCTTCTCTGAAGTTGTGCCAGCACCTCAAGGCTTTTGTTGTAGCTCCCAGTTGTGCCACCAGCAGTAACTGGGACCAGCCCTGCTCCTTGGCTCTGCACAGGGAACATACAGCACATAGCACATACACACATAAGTGGCCACTTGCAGCTCCACTCCTAGCTGGGCTGAGCTGGAGCCACCTCACCATACGGGCCCTGTCTGCATCCTGCTGATGCAAAGCCATCAGGTGAATAATCCTTCCTGAGCATCAGGTGAGCTGAGTTTAACCATGGACCATCACAGCTGGAAATGCTGTGAGCCCCCAAATACTTCTCAGAGGAAATGGGAGGATGCTGAAAATACATAAAAAAATAAAGATATCCTTCCTCTCACTGGCCTTGTTAACATAAAAATAAGAGTATGGAGAACAGGAGCCATAATGTTTTGTATGGAGTTCAAAGACTGGATCAGCATTTGCGTGGCTATTGTGGGTTATTCCTTCACATACATGAAAAAGGAGCCTAACATGGACACAGTTTATAAGACCCAAACTAGCCTTCCTAACTGTGAGCATTTCCCTGGCCAGAAGCTCTTAAACTATCCTCTAATCACAATTATATATAAATATATATCCACATACACTGTCCTTCCTAGCTGTGAAGATTTGCATGGCGAGGAGCCCCCAAACCATCCTCCAGTCATGATTATGTTTAAACACACACAAATAAATAAGCAAACATTTTGCCCAAGGGAAAAAAAGCTGAAGATTTTCTCCATTTTTTTCAAACTATTACAGATGATAAATCATTATGATTTCCTGAATTATTGCCGAGTAGATCAGCATTACAACACTCAGTCTCCCTAACCAAGAATGCAAAAACACTTCATGTGCCTTAGTTATTTTTTTCAGGGACTGAGAATCGCTAAGCGATTGGGAAGGAGCAGTAAATACATGCTGCTGGTGTATAGGGTAGCCTTCCAAAAAGGATTTCAGGGTCGAATCCTGTCTCTGTTTACACAGCGTAAATCAGGTGTAACTCCAGTAAAGCTAAAGGAAGCAGTCTGGTGTCAAACCCATGCGGATAAGAGGATCAGGCCCTCTAAGCTTTAAAGTTATGAGTCTTTTCAAACTGCAGATCTACTGTCAACATTTCAGTGATTACTTCTCTTTTTTTTTTTCCAACACACAAACATAAAATAGTAACAAGATTATCAGATTAAAGAGCCAAAGAACAGCCAGTTTATTATACTCTTGCTTCTAAAACACTCAAATCTTATAGGTTTCCTTCCCAGGCTGCATCTTGAGGGGAGAGATCGGTTTGTTTGTTTGTATTTGGTTTTAATTTTTTTAATGGCAGTCTTGTATAGCTATGTAGGAAAAGAAACCAGCCATAATATTATGAATAGCGCAGTGCATACTCTTGGATCCCCAAAACCAACCCTTCTGAACATTTCAACTTAAAAATCTTTGCTTTCGTTCTGTCAGTCCCCATGGAGAAGAAATGATGGGACAAACAGAATGAAAAGGACAGAGCTGTTTAAAGCTAAAAATGTGCAAATGCTGCATTCCTTCTGGGAGACGGGGAAAAAATACAACCCCCCACCTTTGCATCAGTATAAATTATTTAAATCAGAGATGGTTTGTGTTAAGGGTCTTGAACAGATTGCATAACTGTTGCACAACTAATGTGTACAAGTGTGTCACTAATTTAATTTTAATTTTACTGTATGAGTTTGTATAAGATCCCCCAGCTGTCATGTGCTCATCATCTGTCACAGAACTATCACTAAGCCATGCTGGGCTAAGACAGGATTATAAACGATGAACTGCCATGTGCTCTAAATCTTCTTATTTGCCTAGCCTGGAAGGTATGCCCTGTAAAATTTGATTGGCAGCGTGCTCTATTCTGTCAATTGACTTTGAAGGCCCTTTTCTATTGGCGCTTGGAGGGGATCTCAGTAGCTGTATTGACTGTCACCTGCTGACACCAGCACGTGCCTGACCCCGGCCCCGCGCCCGGGCTCCGTCCCTCTCGCGCTGGTCGCACTGGTCGCACTGGTGGCACGTGCGGCACAGAAAAGGGCATATGGGCTGCCTGGTTGTGTGCAGAATAGAATAACTGAAGCCAAGCAGCCCCGCACTGTTATTACGGCAGATGGGGGAAGCGTGGCATTCAATATTAAGACAGATGCCACCTCCTTATTCCACCTGTCTGGAACTTGGACATGGGACAGAATGAACTGTCTGCCTAATAATTAAGGAAACAAAGACTGCATTTATGAAGCTCAGCAGAGCACCGTATCTGCAAAGCATGCACAGATATAATTGTCGACTATAACAATAAGGAAATGTAGACTACTGCTCATCAGATGTTCAGATACGTATACACAATTACAGTAGGAAACTGTACTGTTCCCAGCTGCTTTTGTAGCCTTTTATTTAGGCTGGTTGTGTATTAAATTAAAAGGGAGGAACAAGTTGGCTGGCTTTATTACTATTATAAATAACGCTTTAAAATTATAGTGAAGTTCCTTAAATAACAAAGCACCTACCGTTCCCCCTAACAGTCGCTGCTGCTATTGTGCTGTGCCCTTTCTTGCAAATTTGCTCTTTGCTTCTCAGTAGTCAACTGTTTTTGTAACAGCCAGAGAGAAGAAAAACATTCTTTCCAGGACCACTATTATTTCCACGTATTTTTACACAACAATTTGCCTCTTTCTTTGGCGTTGTTAAAAAAAATGATAACTGTGTAAAAAAGAAGGCCTGGCTTCTTGGCATTTATGCTATGTTACGTTTCTGTTATTTAATCCTACTTAATTTGGGACCAATTATTGTCGAACCCGCCGTGCTTTGTGATGGGAAGGATTGTGCTGGAGAGATGGCCCAATCCTGCCTGGGGTTGAGCCTTGGCTTGATAGGGTGGCAGCGGGGCTGGGTTGGTGGCCACAGGGTTGGGTTGGTGGCCACAGAGCTGGGCTGGTGACCACGGGGTTGGGTTGGTGGCCATGGGGCTGGGCTGGTGGCCATGGGGCTGTGTTGGTGGGCACGGCACTGGGCTGGTGGCCACGAGGTTGGGTTGGTGACCATAGGGCTGGGTTGGTGGCCACGGGGTTGGGCTGGTGAACACAGGACTGGGCTGGTGGCCACAGGGCTGGGTTGGTGGCCATGAGGCTGGGTTGGTGGCCATGGTCACCTGGTGCACCAGGACTCCAGACCTTGTGCGGGCTCCACAGAGGCTGATGCCAGGGTCTGCAATTGTTGTGTAGGTCCAGTAGCACCTATATGTTGTCCAGATTTGGGTCCTAGCCCCCCTTGAACAACGGGTGCCTCCCCCTTATATATCTGCACACACCTACAGGTTCACTGGAATTAGGTGCCTGGATATAAAATTGAGCAGGTGTGGGTGTGTTGGCTGGGCAAAGATATTTCTCTCTAGAAGCAATATGCAATTAATGCCTATGATTGAGAACCTAATGTGATCCAGGAGATATTTTTAGTATCTACTTACCTACCTCCAACCCTCTTTTAAATGGCCTGTGCTGATGTGATCACGCCCATCCTTAAATCTTTCTAATTAATTTTATTCTCTTTTGACTGAATGAATTCAAAGGCAGCTTAAAGAAATCATCTGTGTGTCTGTCCTGGGATTTATCTGTAGATGGCAATTGGAATAAAGACGAATAAGTTGCAGAGAATGAAAATGCAGGAGTAAGTGTTAAGGGCATGTGTACTGTGTATACATTATATAGAAGATTAAGGACACACAGAGTGCCTTTTGTCTCAGCAAGCCATGAAAGTGGGCTTTTATTTTTATATACCTGTGTTTGTATGTAGCAACTGGCATATATGTGTATATAATCTCTACAAATAAAAGTGAATAATTGGATTTTTAAAGGTAGAAAGATCACATGCAACACAAAAAGGCAAAGCTTGGTTTTCACATTTATGTGCATATATAAATATACATATCCATTTAGAAATATATACATATAAATATTTACAGTATAACGTGATTAATTAGACATACATATGTGTGTATTTAAATATATACACATAGACAAGGCATGCTGAACCTACTGTAGCTCTGTAATAGTACTCATAGAGTGTTCTATACTAATTTGTAGCAGGGATATTTAAACCAGGCAGCTTGTCCTTGGAAAAACAAAACCAAACTACTAGCTGTATTAGATTCTCCAAAGCACAGAAATCACATGCAACAAATTTAAAAGAAAATAATCAAAACCTGAACTTTTAAATTTTTTTTTAATAGAAAAGACAGCATTAAAAAGACACAGATACATACTACAAGATGAGGATCAATTTGAAAAGATCCCACAATATCTGTTACCAAGAGCTTTGTTAATCTTTAAAAACCTAGAATGATTTTTTATACGGAAGCTGTGAATTAACTAGGCTTTAATAAATAGCTTGCAGGCACATGTGTCAAGATTGTGCTTTTTGTTTTTATATGTGTCTGTATCTGGAAAAAAAAAAAAAAGAAGAAATAAAAAAGGAAGCCATTATTTGTTACTTTTTTCTGCAACAATTATTTCAAATTAAAAGCCCATCTGACGAAAGGCATATGGATGGAGAGGGGGTTCAGTCCTAATTGAACAGCCCAGGACTCGTGAGGTTAATTACAGATATTAACGCTGTTGTTCTTCAGCTTCTTGCCCTCACGAAGGCTCCAGCTTCCAAATGACCTGGCTCCAACAATAAGACTCTCTTTAGCCCATTAACTAATTGATAAAAATGTGAGTGTTTAGAATGAGTCTAATTAAATCACCGAGCCTTACAATTACGAGTCCATTTGGTAGCTGTCGGGAGATGGGTAACCTCAGCTGGCATTGTAGGCGAATAAAAGATAAAAATAAAAGGGAGCTTAACCAAAGATCATTTTGAAAGCTGTTCATTTGAAGACAAAGTACACATTTGCCTGAAATGTATACATACACCACTTCAGACTAGCACAGTGTCTTGAAAAGAAAATGGAGCGTTTAGCAATCATGATTTTTTTTTTCCAGTGCATGCATGAAATTCTCTCCAGCCTGTGTGATGGAATGAGACACTTTGATAACAATTTCTGACTTACAGTGAATACCTAGATTCTTCAAGAGCACCCGAATAGCTGATACGAGGTATTTCTATGTTTTTAACGTATTTTTTTCTTGCTCTTTCACAACTGCAAACTCCCTGCAGACTGACATCCCTAAGACCCCATTCTGTTTGCGGCTGCTGCTGTAGGGACAGCCACTTGTTCTCAGATGTCCTGTTTGGGAGGCTGGCTTGCTAGAGCAGGGCAGATTTTCTCCTGCACATCACAGGTGCCATTGACAAGGGAGCTAGAAAACATCTTGTTTGTAAAGACTCCCATTGAGGGTGTGCTTGATGTCCTAAGCATCACACGCAATTCCAATCTCACCATGCCAGGCAGAGATAGAGATCTAGAAAAGGATTAAGAGGTGGGTGATATCGTTCGCTGAAGAAATGGCTTCCATGGAAGAAATATCAAACCAACAAAGTTTCACAGGTCAAAAAGAAGAGATTGAATTTGGATATAACGTGTAGCCTCATCTAGGTGTTCCTGCTTCAGCCGGTGGATTGGACAAGATGGTCTTTCGAGGTCCCTTCCAATCCCTAGCATTCTATGATTTTATGATAACAAGAGTCTATAATAGCAAAAGACAGATGGAGGAGGTGACCAGGAATGAGTATGCACTGTTGCATGGGAAGATCAACCAAAATGATCATTTGATAGATTAAAAAAAAAAGAGATGAACAAAGTAACTGTTTCACTGTTAAGCTGCTGAACTCACTGCCAAAGGAAGTTTTGGATGCTAAAAGTTTAAACCAAAAAGCTTCTAAACAAATCAACGGAAGAAAAATCCACCCAAACTTATAAAGACACTGTCTCTGTCTTGAGAGGTCTTAAAGCTGCAGAAATCTGGAAATTTGAAAAACATACAGATGAATTTCTGCCCTATGTCTGCCCTGCACTTATAGTCTATAGCCATTACCAGTAAGAAGATACTGAGCTAAACTGTTTGTTTGCTTTACTCCAGGACTGCAGTTTGTACAGTCTTAAAGTGCTTCTTTGATGAGTGGACTGTAGAGAATGTGCCCATGGTGGTGTCACAGGCACTCAGGAAGACTGGAAGGAGCTTTGCACAGCCTGTGCATAGCAGAGAGTGAGAAGACAAAGCTCATCAGATCACTGAACCATGGAGACTCTGCTTTGGCCTCTGAAATATGGCCAGGGAGTGAACTACACTTACGGCATTTCTCAGCTCCCTGCGTCTCCCTAAGGCACGTGGCTGGAGACCACCAAGATTTGTCTCTGCCCAGTGATGAAACGGTCAGCAAAATGATTTGCACATAGTCATATGTGGACTGGGAGTCCCTTCCCTTAGGGGATGTCCTCCCATTATTTCCCAGGTTGAAATCTTAAAAAGCCAGAGCACAGTAAGACAAAAAAATTCCCCAACACCTTTTGGTGCCATTACAAAGAAATCATACTTCTTTTGCTGACTGTTAAAACATATTTATGGGGATATTGGGGGAACTTGGAGGATGAACAAGTTAATGTGCATGGTTTGATCACAGAGGGTGTTACTCATCAGCATTAGGACCAAATACACTAAAGTCACAGCTCTCATAGAATTGTAGAATGATTTTGCTTGGAAGAGACCCTCAAAATCATTGAGTCCAGTCATTAACTCAACACTGTCGCTGCCCCATGTCCCTGAGAACCTCATCTCTGTGTCTGTTCAACCCCTCCAGGGATGGTGACTCCACTGCTGCCCTGAGCAGCCTGTTCCAATGCCCAACAGCCCTTTCCAGGAAGAAATTTTTCCTAATATCCAATCCATGCCTGTCCTGGCACAACCTGAAGCCATTTCATCCCATCCTCTATCACAAGTGCTTTTTGCACAAGCAGGGGAAATATCTGTCTTATGTTAGCATAACAAGAGAAGACATCTCCTCATCTTCCATTTTCATAGCCTCTCAAACCTTTCTTCTTTGATGGGAAAGCCTAGCTCAAAGATAAGTATTCATCTTTCTCTTTGCTTTTCTGCTCCTGCTTCCTCCTCTCTCGAGATAATATTCTTGTAGCTAATGCTCCCCACTTTGCTTGTGGCAAAACTTCCCTTGATTTCATGAGCCTCGGGTTCAGGTCCCACAAAACAATGGGCTGTTAATGGGAAGCCTCAACCAAGCAGGGCATGAGCCATGAGGATACGGACCTGGGCTCAGCTGGTATTTCAGGTGTTGTGCGACCAGGCAGGACAGAAAAACAGAATTGGACCTAGGCAGAGCTCAGTTCATTTCCACCTTTATCGATATTTAACCAGTCTTGGATGCTACCCAGGAGTGACTTGGCAGCCAGTTCCGGGCACGGAGCACAGGTGTGATGTGCTCCTGCCAGTTTGCCTTGCTCAGAAGATGGGCAGCTGTACCTTGCACTGGACGATGCTTCCAAGCAGCCTTCCAGGGTAGCCCAAGGTAGGGCCTGCATCCTTAGATTAGCCTTGAAATGGCAGAGACAAAGATAACCACGTGAAGGTCCCTGAGAAAAGAGGGCAGACCAAAATGAAAGAGAGCGTTTCCAGACATTGGGTTGTCCAGGACTGGGGCTACATCAGTTCCTAAACGCCTCGGAGAAAAAAGGACAGAAGTCTTTTAATAGATGGAGCAGGCACTTTCTTCCAGCTCTTCAAGACTTTCTCTCTCTGCCAAGCAGCATGGTTTCTGCCTTATCTGGATTGACCTTCGGCCAAATGGCTTCGATCCACAGCTCCGTCTCAGCCAGATTTTGCAAGAGGAGGGAAATGGCACATTCAGGCAGGGGTAACAGAGCTGGGTGCTGCCACCCTAAGGCACCGAGAGCTTCATCACCCCTTTTCAGGGAATTCGCACATGTTTTGAGGAATATCAATTGCAAGAGTAAGCCTGGTGGGATGGGACAAGCTGGAAATGGAGGAGGTTCTGGTCTAGCTTCTGACAGAATGGGGAGGTTGAGTCAAAGCCCCTTGAGCTCTGCTCCAGATGTCTGCATATGCGCTGACACCAAGATAAAAATCTCCATGAAACTTGATTAATTAGCGAAGAGATTAAGAGTTAAAAAACCAACCAACCAAATAGAAAAACAACAAGGATTGGAGCAAGTTGAAATTTTCTGTATTTTCCATATTTTACATCCTGAAATTATTTCACAGCAGAAATTCAACTTTCAATAAAAAAGAAAAAATAGCATTTTTTTGGAACGAGATTTTGTGCATGGATTATGAGGGCCAGCAGAGGGAGGAGAGGGTCTGTCAGCCCATGGCACACAGGCTGATATTTTCCAGTCGTTCGCATTTTCCTCCAGTAGTGAAGGTCATTTTCAAATGGAAAGAGGACCCTTACAAAAATTCAACTTGTTGTTAATGGGCTCTCGTGAAAAGCCTTGCAAGGAAGTGGAAAATAGATGCATATATGTTATAAAAACAAGACATACTCTAAGAGATTGTCAGAATTAGGTAGCAGACTGCTGCAAGAATTGGTGCCTGAGCTACCCTGCTTTTTCCCTTTTCTTATCTCAGGAATAACCCCCCCTCTTAAACATCTCATGTCCCTTCCTGGAGCACCCCCCATATATTTTTTCCTATATAAAGCAATTGTATAACAGCTCCTACCTGGCTCCTGCTCTGCCAAATCACTCCTATCACCAAAAAAATCACAGGTTTTGTACCTGAAATAACAGCATTGCTGGGCAGAGGGTTGGGATAAAGGTTGACCACTTGGCACCCTGTCTTGTCCAATGGTACTTGCAGAGTTGCAGCTTGATTGGATTTAATTGCCTAGGCTCACAGACGGTATTAACTCGCAGGTGTGAATGGAAAATTATTAAAACATAGAAAGAAACATAATTCAGCTCAGCCACAGATTCAGAGCTGCTAAGAAGACACCCTCTGCATAGAAAAACAGGGAGATTTTTACATGTTATCAACCAAGAAAGCGGGTGCGAGACAGAAGACCAAAGAACATGTGTGTGTGCAAGGGGGAGAAAAATAATTCAGAAATACCTGCAGTAATATATGAATTGAAACGTTACCCTGCAAGTCACTTTTTTAAAGACAAAGAAACTACTTACAAATATAAAGTTCCAGACTTGGGCACATATGGCATAACTGCAGGGTAATAAAGAAATGGCCCATTAAGGAATGAACTGCTTGTTTAGCATCTACCATGCCCGCTTTATCTTAGGACTTATCATAGTAATTGCTTGGTAACATACTAAAAATATTAGTTTGTATTCCACAATAGGCCCAGGAGAATGAAGAGAACAGGTTTCAATTTTAGACATAACATCACATCCTTAGTGAACAATGCTTGTAAGCCAGTAATATTTTAAAGTTTTTAAAGTTTATGATTTAAGGCCACAGATCAGAGAGTTACATATTTGTCTTCTAGGGATTCTTAAACCCCATTATTCTGACAGAACTAATTAAGATGAGAAAATATCAAATGCAAACCAGTTTCCCACTAACCATCAGCCGAAACTTACTTGTTTCTGAGTTAACTTTCAAGATAATCAGCAAGTTTCAAAACGTTAGGTGAGATTTGCAAAAGGACTTTTAGCAAACCTTGTTTTGAACCTGTTAAAGTCAAGAAAACATTGAGAAAATGTTATTCATAGGTAGCTGTAAAATAATATGGCTATGGAGAGCAAATGAGCATATTCTGCATGCGTAGCCACACCCGCTTTTGTGTGTATAGATTTGGAAGGTATAAAATATTCTCTCAGCAAGTCCAAAACACTTTCTCCTGCTCTGTGCAACAGATGAGAAGATCCAACCAGCCATTTCTACCAAACACCACAAAGAAACTCTGCAGGTATCTGCTCAGGCATTGAGAAAATCACTCACTTCATTTCATCTTTCCCCCTCATGACAAAACCCCATCCCAATGCACTGTTGCACTGGGTCACTGCAGAAGCTCTTTGTTCCCCTGCAGACCAGCCCATTTGTCTCCAAGAATCTAGACTTGATCACAAATGTATTTTTAATGCACTAGTGAAAAGCGTTTACTTAAAATTATCTCATTTTCCCTCAGGGAAGTTTCAATTAAACAAACACATAATAATTATTTCCTTTAATTACTCATCTCTGCTTACCTGGAGCTAGGGCACCTTTGCCCTGTTACTCATATGAAAGCTGTCAGATTGATTCATTAGTATTTATTTGTTTCTTATTTTCGAAATATATCAATGTACTAGGGGCATTTAATGAAATGCTGCCGATGTCAAAGGGAATTTTTTCCCTAGATGTTGGCAGCATAGGCTCAGTTCCTATGCAGTACTTGGCAGCCTTTTCTAACGCAGCAAACAAGCCAGCTGGAGCAGTTATGGGGAGCTACCAGGACCTAGACGTGGTGCTTTGTCTCCAAGGTTTTCCTTCATCGTACCACACTTAGCAAATATCAAACCTGCACTGTGTCACCAAGGCTTGCCCCAGCTGGGGGATATGGAAGATGGGGTGACGTTGTTTTTATAATCATAGAATCATGTAATAGAATCATAGAATAATTTTGACTGGGAGTCATCCTCAAGATCATAGAGTCCAACCATCGACCTAAATCTGGGACTAAACCAAGCCCCTGAGAACCTCATCTACGTATCTTCTAAAAACTTCCAGGGATGGTGACTCCACCACTGCCCTGGGCAGCCTGTTCCAATGCCTGACAACCCTTTCCAGGAAGAAATTTTTCCTAATATTCAATCTAAACCTCCCCTGGAACAACTTGAGGCCATTTCATCTCATCCTATTGCTTGTTTCTTGGGAGAAGAGACCAACACCCTCCATGCTACAACTCCACTCCTCAAAACAACCCAGTAGCAATTCTCATTCACATCTATCCTGCTCGGTGTCTCTGCTGAGCCCACCTCCAGCAATGGAATGGAAGAATACCCTTCTCTTGAACATCCAGCACTAGAGACGTCCAATTCTGCTCTCAGGTTTTACAGCCAGCTGTCCCCATGCCTCTGCCAACCTGTAGAGTTCTCGTTAGTGCAGGAGCTCTTACAAATACCTCCGTGCCCAAACAGTCTACTGGTAGAGCCTCTGCATTGTCTCATCTCAAAATACTGATGGCAGAGACAGGCACAGCAAAGATTACGAGAGAAAAAAGGGGGAAGAATGTGGTCCTGAACCCATCACCTGAAGCATCTGTCAGCCCAGTACCCTGCAAGCAACAGTCACACCCAGCCCTGCCAAAACACGACTGAAGTTTTGGTGTTTTCATCCTTGTTCACATCCCCACAAAGCTTCCTACAGTGCCTGAAACCTGCTGGTTTTGCCTTAGAGAGCAGTACACAGTCAGTCAGCTGGGATGCAAACAAGAAAGGGCTGGACAAGACCTCTTAAGGCAGTATTAACTTGACAGATAAATTAAATTATTTTTAATGAAACCATGAATTTCAAACTGGATCTCCCACTCCCAGCCCTACCCACTGTCCCTTCAAGCCTTGCCAGGTCTCACCTGCATCTTTCCAAGCTCCCACCCAGACCCTGTTATGCTCTTGTTGTAAAATTGCATATTGATGCCCTAAGGAGTAGGGCAAATAAAATCGATCTTCCTTACACTGCTGAGCAGCCTCAGGCACTGGTGAATCACGGCAAGACTGTGGCTTTTACCTCCCACAGAATCCCCTGGGGCAGGAAGGAGTCCAGGTTGAGTTGTTTGTTCTTTAAATCTCGGTTTCACGCGGTGCAGTCATGTAGAGAGAGCTTTCTCCTACCAAAGGAAACAGAAAATATTTTACATCTCCTAAATATTTCCAGGCCTTCAATCGTGTCCTAAAATACTCCATATTTGCTTCCTGGGAAATGCAGCCCTGAAACAATTTTTCTGAGGTACCCAAATGACCTGGTGAAGGAGCTGTAATGTCACCATGGGGCAAAAAGCACCTTCCCATATCAGTATTGTAGCTGAGAACTTTCTAGAGATGTCTTGTTAGAATTGAGTCCCAACTTAGGTTTGCAGAAGTGTGTCTTTTACAATGATCACAAATAACCAATCTTTTAAAAACAATCCCCCTATCAAAAAGGATCAAAATCAGTCTCTGCAGAAAGTTTAGTGAGTTTATTTTTTTTTCCAAGATGCTTGGCTGTCTTCTCTTTAAAACAACATCCTCAGCCTTCATTAATGTTCCTAAAGATGTTCTTCCAGTGGAAGGCATCACGCAAGTCTGCATGTGAACAGAAAATATTGGCAAAGGACAGAAAAAGATCAGGATCATCTGGAACAATCAGCCATCACTTTGTAAGTGTTCTAAGAAAAAGGAAACATGCCATGAACACAAGATTTTGAAGGCTTTACAAGTCAGCCTTCGGTAACCATGTCCAAACTGCTCACGTGTGTGCAGCCAGTCATGTACACATGCATTTGCAGGATCAGGGCTTACAGAACCAGGACACAGGGGGAGTTAGAAGATAATTATCCAGAGAGACCTACAATAAATATCTGTGGGCCAAACAGCACCATATGTACTGTATATTGATTTGCTAGTAAAGGGATTACTTGAGTGATAGTGTCTATTCTGTATATTATTCAAATACAACAGATGGGAAATTGGCATGCCCTGTAAAATACAAAATTCAATATTCACCCAAGTGGGCTGATAAATTATCATAAACCATTTATGAATATCCCTCAACCATGAAGCCTAATAATAAACTAAAATTTAAAAAATGGAAGTCTCAGCCGTGCTTTATCAAATGGCAGACATGGAGCCATATTCTGGAATAATGGCCCTGTTCTACTATCCAAGCTGATCCTAGGCTGTGTCATCTTCTGCAGACAGTCCCATCAGACCCAAGAGAAGGTACTTTACTACCGATGACAGAAAGAGGAGGCTTGATTCCACCTTGAAGAGGAATATTAATCATGAGAGAGGTTGGCATGAACTGGGAGGTTTAAAAGAAACAAAGCTGAAGGTATGTGACAGTAGCACATACTTTATTACACTATTTTTCCTGAGAAGTGAGTAAATAAGAAAACCAGAACCGTTTGACTGAATGAGAGTGGGAGGAAGATTCAATAGTCCTAGACAAAGACATCAGCATATTGAAAGCACCATGACTACAGGATTCATGCAGAATATTTCACCTAAGGCAGCCAACACAACACAGTGCTCTCTGATCACTCCTCATCCTGTTGAAAAGACTACTAAACAGAGACTTCAAAAAATAATCTCTAGCAGGGGACAGCATCAGCTTTAACCATCTTTCCAAGTAGACCGCTGTTTTACATTGGCTATGAAGTGGACAACAGCAGTCGCTGAGTTGTCTGGACATTGAGTATATTGTGAATATCACAAGCAAAAGCCAGATTAGAAACAAGTGTCCAGTTCCCAGTGACCTACTGGGCTTTTCACATTCCTACAGACAAGGGAGATTCCTGACCCTCCCAGAAACCAGTTGTGGCCCCGTTTGAGCCCCACAAGCATGCATCATACAAATAGGAATAATTCAAGGCAACAAAAATATTTGGAAGCCCTAAGGAGGTTGTTTTCTGATCAAAGAAAAATTTGGTCTGGACTGCATGGGGAGGTTTTTTCCTCAATGAGGATAAATTTGGGATTGGGGGCACTGATGGGGAGAGAAGGGAGGCTTGAGGGTTGCAGTTTCATTTCTGCAGGAATCAACCTCAGCAATTTTGGCTGGAAAATAGGGGGAAACAAAGTCTCTACATAGAGGGTAGAGTTCAGCATAGTCTAATAAAAAGCAATTTCTGTCTCACAGCAAACGGCTCATACCCGGTCTTAAGTGCGCAGTCAAACTGACACATGAAAATTAAGAATATCCTCTGTCTTCCTTCTGTTAATTTAGATACTTGATAGACTCTTTTGTCTAGACTGAGTTATGGCACGTTCCTGATAAACCTATCTGTAAGCTGTTAAGAGTATTGACAGGAAGTTAACCAACGTGGTACCATCTGGACCAGGTCTAGCCAGTCTCCATGACCATGGCTAGTGGTGACCGTGTCTGTCATTTTCAGGCTTATTAATTAGAAAAGGAAAAATCACCCCCTAGACACACTATTTTTATCAATGAGTCATTCTAGAAATGATAATAAAACTGAAGATTTTTAAAGATCTTGTTCTCCAGAAGATAAGTCCTTCAGAAATGCTGCATGTTTATTCTGCAGCATGTATAGTCGTACCAAAAAAATGTATCTAGACAAAAGAATCATTATTGTGAGTAGGTCTGCTGAGAAAAAAAATTAAAGGTTTGCTTTCACCCGTAGACAAGATTTTCAGAATGAAGCGGAAATAATTCAGAAGGAATTTATACTTAGGAGATTAATCTTCAAACGACACACAAAAAATAAATTACCTGATTTGTAGTATTTTTTAGCATCCAACAGCCTCGTTCAGCTTTCTCCTTGAAAGAAAGGCCACCTGTTAGAGCACCACAATATGGATTTATCTCTTGGTCTTTGGAAAACAACCCAAAATGCTCTTTTCTGCTCTTCAGAGATCAATTCAATGTTGTGCATCTCTGCACTTCACTCTGTTCTATCTGTAAACTGGCACATCTAGAAAGAGTCTCACTTGCATGAATGTTATTCCTCTGTTAAACTCACTCTATTCCTATGGTATAAACACCTTTGTTAATTAATTCCAATAAATTAGAGGATGACTAGACTGGGAGGCTAGAATTGCCTCTCTGGTTTTATCACTCACCTGCTCAGTTAGCTGGGACACTTCATCTCTCAGGCTTTCTATTTAATTCCCTATACTTTGTCTGTCTTGCCTATGAAGACCACATAGTCCTTGAGGATCTCTGTGCCCCAGGCTCCACTGAGGTCAAAAGTCGCTGTTCATGAGATAAACAGTAATTGCACATCTCATTATCAGTACCTGTGCTAGCTCCTTCAGGGGAGAAACAGGAAAGGAAGAGAAAGAAGGGTGCATATGTTCTTCTGTGGCTGTGCACAAGGAAATGGGTGAAAAGATATCCAGTGTCATCTCTTAAATCCAGCCCTTGGGACAATAGAGCTGGACAGACCAGTGATTTGGAGCATTTCATTTGAACTCAGATACTTTACAGACATTAACTAGTCTTCACAGCACCTTCTCGCAATGGTCAGTCTTGGGGAGGAGATCTGATTCATGTCCACGATACATTTTCTCTAGCAATCACATACAGCAATTCTTTGGGATTTCATCCTTTTCAAGCCATTGACATCTCTTTCCTCCTTCCACTTTTCTTCTTTGTCTAGCACATAAGAATCACCAGACTAACAGCACAGAACACCTCAAGAGACCCTTTTAAATCGTGGTAAATTAGTGTCCTGACTTTCAAGACCCTGCAGCTGTCCCTGTTGATCCTGCTTAGTCTAAGGCAAAGAGGTCCATGAAGCTCCTCTGCTCCCCTTTTTATACACTGTCTTGAACTTTGGGACCATTGGGCTGTAGGCTGACAATACGTCTTTGTTCTTGGCAGTGTGGTCATGGTGTGTAGACAAGAGTAGCTGCTGGTACACTGCTAATCTCAGTTTTGCATCTTGTGCCTGTGAGAAAGAGAACCCGGCCCATTCTCCACCCTTTTTGAGATAATGCCATCTCAAAGCCATACTTTGGCTACTGGTTCCCCGTTATACTTTTTTTATTACAAATAAAGATTTCAGGCTGTGATCTTCTACAATCTTAGTTGCCATGCAAACTGGGTCCTTTTCATCTTCCCAAGAACAGTAACTTCTACCTGTAGAATTCAATTTGCATTCAGATGTTTGATCACAAAAATACAGGCTTTTCTTCCATCCCTATTACTTTAACATTTGATTTGCAAGTGACAAGTAACATCACTTTTGTATTTGTGTAGGTTTTTGCGCCCCAAAGTAGCAGTACACTAATGTGTCATTACTATAATTAAGAAATATAGGACGATTCAGTAGCAAAGAGATAAAAAAGAAAGAAAGAGAAGCCCCCTGCAACATAATTGGTCACTGCTATGAATCTTTACTCAGGGGACAGATAGCACGACCAGAGGTAATAGCTTACACACGTATTCTTGAGCTGTGCAATAGATGGAAAAGTGTCCCAGATGGATTGGGCAGGGGCTTAGTTCCGGGATTATGATGAGACAGTGGGTAATTATTGAGTGGCATTGCCTCAGCGCTGATTATATCTGCAAGCTTGTTCCTTTCCTTCAGAGGAAAGCATTGATAAAGATAAACCATGCTGCTCTATGTCCTTCATGTAGCACAAAACAACACATTTCAATCTAACAGGATCAGGTCTCCACTTTGATCACAATCTGTTACCTAGATGTCTTTGCAAATTAATCAGCCCTGCTTGTTTAGCTCCAGTCAGTTTGTACTGCTAAATTAATAAATGTACTAGGAGCAACAGAATACATAATTAAATTCTACAGTTTAATCTCCACATAATAATTTTGACCTTAGTCTGGGGCCTCTGTTATAGCCAGCAACACGTTGAATAGACACAGACCTTGCAATGCAGCTTACACTAACAATTTACCTTGAACGATTACTCAGGGGCACCATAATCACAAGCTACTAAAATCAGAGAAAGCAGGATGCACAATTAGGAAAATAAAATTGTAGCCACAGCTTCTGGCTATATAAAATAAAAGGGAGCTAACGCAGCATAGACATACATCTACCTCAAAAACTATAGAAAGTTACTCTGCCTTGGTTCAGGCAGAGTCATTTTGTATTTCCAATATCTGTATCAAATGCAATCCAGAAGAGTGGGGGGCAGCTAATGTTCCCAGCAACACTTTGGAGAGAATGGGCCGTGCCATTAAAGAGTTTTCTGTGCCAGCCTTGTCAAAGGCAACACCATTGAATTATTATAGCTGTTTAATATATTTGTATATAGTGGACGCTTTTTGCCTATATTACATGCAACTAACATCCAAATCTGTTACATTCCCACCAGCAAATAAATGCCTTCCCCCATGGAAATTCAGTATCTTGCTGCAGGAGCTGTCAAGGGCTTTGTTTTGTGCATTTACACACCTGCATCAGCTGCAGGTTACCCAAAAAAAAGACCAAAGCTGTCTAGTGTTGCAGTAATGTGAAGGGAGAGGTAATTTGAACACACTTCTCACAGAACTCCATGAAGAAGGGGTAGGGTGACCACAGAGAGCTTTTACCTTTAACTTGCAGTATGCAAAGGATGTATTCTAGAAGACTCACAGAACCCCTCCAAAAGACGGGAGCCAAAGGCTAAATGTCAGCATTTAAGGCTCTGCACCTCCACTGCACCTTCGTGTGCTTCCATACTCACTGACTGAGCAGATGAGAGGAAGACAAGAAGACAAAGCCTCCTCCAGAGTTTCCATCCACCTCTGCTTTCTCTACAGACATGGCAGCTCATGGGTACATGTGCATCCTCACTACTGACAGCCAGCACATCTGGACAGACATCCCGGATACTTGGTTCATCTGTGAACCTAGGACATTTCTGTGAGGGTTCTGACCTCCCCAAAAGTCTGTGTCTTATTAATATACAAGGAGGTACAGATCTACAAAGACAATTTGGAACAGAAGTCCCACTTTGTTGCACAAATGCTGGTTTAGATCTTAGCTTTGTATTGTCATGCTTTGCCATGAGTGTTCTTTAGTTGCAGAACTGTTGGTTTGACTCCAGGCTCTTCAGGGCAGGAATGGTATCTTCTTGCCTTTGCCAAGTCTCTGACAAATAGCTCTCTGGACTTCAGCTGAGGGCTCTCATCACTGTTTTAGTAAAACAACAATAATAAATGTACGATGAAGCTACTCTCTAACTCTCCTCGCAGATGTTTTGTTGCAGAACGCATCAAACACCTTGGTGGCCACTAAACAGGAGACAGAGCAAGTAAGGCAGACTTTCAAAGCTTACTGGTGATTTCAGTGCTCAGCTTGATACACCTCCCAGAACACTCGGCGAGAGCCGACAGCTTGCTGTGGGCAGTCTCTGAAGTTGTTTCTACATAGGAATGTACAATGCAAACTTACCAGGTGTTCTGAGAACCCTGAACTCCATTCTCATTTTACAGACATCAGGCATCTAGATTCTCCTATATCCACACACTGAAAACTAGCTGATTATTTCCAAAGAGATTACCCACTATGAATCTCTTCGTTCCACTTGCATCTTTGGGAGGTTTCTTAACTAAATAATTGCATGAGTTTCAGACAACGTCTCAGTGTGTTGATAGGATCAGCTCAGATATTTCGTTGACTTTTTGTTTTGAGTACTAAGGCTGCAACATGCAGCAGAGTTGCCTGGAGGATATGCACAGAGCAATAGTGAGACACACTGGATTAAGCTCCAAGATGAACCTGCCATCCCCATGCTTAACTTCACCCTTGCTTGCCTTGAGGAGAAAGCTCAGGATCCCCACGGTAAAGAGGAATTGCTGGCTGCCACATATCCAACATTATTAGGTTTTAACATAAAAAGGCAGTGGTGAAGAATGCTGTAACTTGTTCCAAAACTAGCCTAATTAATCTGGACCAATTGGTTTTGACTGGTTGTTTTGAGGTCAGCAAACGGAAGAAACCAACGATGTCATGCTACTGTGGTTAAGCCAGATCCTCGATCAGTACATAATGGATTACTAGAACTTGTTCTGTTATAAGCAGCCCTGTTGTAAATAATAAACTGAAATACTTGCTTTAAAAATCAACACATTTGAAGAAATACAAGCAGAACAACAATGAAAATATCTGGCAACAATCGTATTTATGCATTTCCTTTAAAATATTTTGATTAAAAACCAGTTAGCTGTCTTAATGCTTTGTGATTCGAGATAGTATCACAAGATTAAAAGCAGTTTGGCAGCCAACATTTGGTAGACCACATAGGCAGTAAAAAATACTGATGGAGCTTGGCCTTTTTGTCTAAGACCTCAACTGTTGTAGCAGGCACTGGAATCCTCTAAAGAACTGAAGGTAAATTATAATATTATTCACATATCTACAAGCTAATTCAGTGTTACTGATCCAAGTGTGAGCAACACTTGAAGAATTCAAAATAATTTAACATCAGTGGTCAAACTCTCAAACTATGGGCAGTAATGTCATGGGATGGCATAGAATTACAGCTGGCAGTGCATGCTTAGACTTCCAAGTTCTCTCAGCTCTACTGTCAAGGTGTAAAGTCTCTGTGAGCTCACAGTAAAAAAGCCTGTGGCCAAAGATCATGTATTACAGGTACATATTTTGAGTCCCAATCTATGGTGCAAGCTTGTTTGCTATTTACCTCGTTGTTCTTCTCCATTACTTACCAAGGTTTAGATGCAACTCACTGCAGAATGGGGTAAATGGGTGAACCAGAAACTTACTGAGTCAGATAAAATGTTTCTAGAAGCAGTTAGCAGCCCATAACTATGTCTTGATCTGATGGGAACACAGCAGAGACGCAGTAGCAAGTGTAGGGGGCAGATTCTTGACGCTAATCATCTACAAAAGCAATAGCATCACAATGCATGAGAGATGGCAACACAACCTGCTGAAAGGTAACTGAATACCAGAGCAAATCACGACCACTGGCGTCTACTGCCAAGCTTGCCCATGTCTGTGTAGGAAAGAGGGAACAATTGTCCAGCCGTGCAGCTCTTGGGAAGTGTTTTGGGTGGATAGATGGATAGATGAGTGGATGGACCAAGTTCTGGCATAGTACAGTGGGACTCATGAGGAAAGACATGTTCAACATGGAGTGGTCTCTCTCTGAGCTATTCATCTGCAGCTCCTGTTAATAAATGGATTGGGACTGGCACTTTTAGTCTCTGATTCTTCTGATGTCTATCTTGGTCACCTAGGCTCAGATGATTTTAATGTTTTTGGGCTGAGCTGTGTTCTGCTTGCCTGCCAACTACACGCTCTTCCTTGTGACAACTCTCCCAGGCCACTGTCCCCAGGTGCCGCATGCTGGGTAGATAGTGAAGAAGGACTCCATGGTTGGAGAACAAAACCCGTCCTCTGCACAGAGAACCATTCACAGCAAGGTTGTGTGGTGGCTCATGCATTCACCCTGGTCACACAGACTAACCCCCCCACATCTATTCAAAAACTTCCCTCCTGCACTCTGTTTCTTCTACATCCATCAAGGCTGAGCGTCGGTGTGATAAATGAGGCCTAAAGTGGTATCACAGAATCCCAGAATGTCAGGGGTTGGAAGGGCCCTGGAAAGCTCATCCAGTGCAATCCCCCCCATGGAGCAGGAACACCCAGCTGAGGTTCCACAGGAAGGTGTCCAGGCGGGTTTGAATGGCTGCACAGAAGGAGACTCCACAACCTCCCTGGGCAGCCTGGGCCAGTGTTCTGTTACCCTTACTGAGAAGAAGTTTCTTCTCATACTTAAGTGGAACCTCTTGTGTTCCAGTTTGAACCCATTGCCCCTTGTCCTATCATTGGTTGTCACCAAGAAGAGCCTGGCTCCATCCTCCTGGCACTCCCCCTTTCCATATTGATCCCCATGAATGAGTCCCCCCTCAGTCTCCTCTTCTCCAGCTCCAGAGCCCCAGCTCCCTCAGCCTTTCCTCACACGGGAGATGCTCCGCTCCCTTCAGCATCTTGGTGGCTGCGCTGGACTCTCTCCAGCAGTTCCCTGTCCTTCTGGAGCTGAGGGGCCACAACTGGACACAAGATTCCAGGTGTGGTCTCCCCAGGGCAGAGCAGAGGGGCAGGAGAACCTCTCTGACCTACTGACCACCCCCTTCTAACCCACCCCAGGTACCATTGGCTTCCTGGCCACAAGAGCCCAGTGCTGGCTCATGGTCACCCTGCTGTCCCCAGGACCCCCAGGTCCCTTTCTGCTGCACTGTTTTCCATACTAAATTAACATGTCTTACAGCCTTTCATACTACAGAGAAGTGCAGAGCACCTTACCACATCCAAGGCTCAGGTCTTTTCGCAGATGTTTGTATGACAATCAAGTACAGTACTTAATATACTTGTGCTACTTTTCATATGTGCTCCAGGTAAAATTATCCAAACCACCTTCCTCTTTACCCTGTGTGCATGCAATACTTATTTTCTTTACTAAAACATTATACATTATGGAAGAGCAACCAGACGTTCTTTGTTTTAAACATTTATAGAAATGACATTCTTATAACTAATTTATTAATAATTTATTGTATCAGTGGTTTATATTAACTATTATTATTATTACAAATAGTAAGACACTATCAATTTAAATTTACATATTTATAAAAAAAGGGAGAAGAACTGCAAAAACAGAGTTAAGAAGAAAATTTATGATTCTTAAAGAAGAGTAAATGGACAGACTTTTTATACTGAAAGGACAATTCAGGCAATCAGCCCTGCTCACCATTTATATCAATTATAAATTTAAAGATTGACGGGAATATGGAAATTTCTGGAGGCCAGACGTATTAAAAATATTATACAGAATTGTCCTGCACTGCTCTTAAAATATAAACTCCAAACCTGTGCATAATGTTGGAGGAGATAAGCATTTGCAGTCAAGTTGTTGATCCAAAGAGAGTAATTAAAGAAGGTGAGGTCTAAACTTGTCAAAGTCATTTTGCCCTACTTTCCTATTTATAGGTTTCAAAATGGAAAAAGCCTTCAAAAGGATTTGCATCCTAGCTTCCCTCTGTAAAATCCTTCTGCAAGAGATTTGAGAATTAGCTGCTGTGCCTGCAGTATATTAAAATCTTTGACAGCCATGCACTTGGGGAATCCCTGGGAAAAAAGAAACAACAATAAAATAACCACCTCAGTTTGCTTCAAAAGCTTCACTGTCCCACTTGAAAGAGGAGAATAAACCACCCCTCTTCCTAATTGTTCTCAAGGTTTATCCATTCTGTGGGGTCCGTCGGTTGGAAGAGCCGTGTGGCTGGGCTGGTGGTGAAGTATCTCCTGCAAACCCCATGGTTTGGTTGGAGGAAGAGTAGGTTTGGTCATCTTTTCACCCAAAAAATCAGAGCAGGCACTGGAGAAGAGCTGTGTGAATGGTACAGACAAGCAGTTTGAAACACGTCTTGCAGGAACTTGCTTGAAAAGACAAGTTGAGAGAGACATCTGGGTTTTGGCACCTTTGAAGAAACAAAATAAAATGGTTTGGGTAAAATTTTCTCTACTTTTTCCTGTGTCAGTAATTTTTGACCTTCTTTAAACTCGGTAGAAATATGTTGATAGAAATGTTTTGCATGAAAAAGAAAACGAGTTGTTAACCTTAAAAGCTGAAAATCTCCACATTTTTGTTATTCAATATTTTTAACAAAACCCAGAAAAATCCATCTTGAAAAAAAATTTAAATTGCAACCCTGATGGAAAAAAAGAAAAAAAAAATAATAAAAAAAGAAAACAAATACATGACTTCAGCGCAAATTGTTCAACTGCTACATTCTCAGCTACGAGAAAATATCTTTCAACTTTCAACATCAAGTTTTCCATTCATCACAAAAAATAAGAAGCTTTCTTTGAGCAGTTCTCCAATAGACCAGACCTGTGCTTTTTAAAAGCCACAGTTGAGCCCCGCTTTGCTCTGTGACAGCGCAGTTAAATGTGACTTCTGGCTCAATGTATATTCTTATGTCCCACAGGCAAACGAAGAAGCATTCCATGAGTAGACAGGTATGTGCTGTCAGGGACACTGCATTATCAGACAATAAACCTTCTAACTTCCACTTATCTTAGCTTCCTTGTGCTAGGCTATGAAAAGGCAGGGAGCTATCTAACCCAAATATCATACCTGTGTAAGCAGATAAGATTAAAAGGACAGCTAAAGTGATGAAAATTAACATATTTTGGGCAAGCTAAGCAAAATGCTGACTCATTTTCTAAACTGTTGAGATTATTCGGAAACATAAGTCAGTGAACAGGTTGGTTTCTCACTCAAATGTCCAAGCCATCATTAGGAAGTTTAAATGTTTCCCATCACAAGAATTAAAAGTGAGCTGATGTGGGCATATATCATAAAATAAATTGCTTCTTCTACCCTGGCACTTTACAATCCTGAGGGATGAGTAACGCATGAGGAAATGTGGCTTTTTATGCCCACAATGATCTTGCTGAAGGAAAACGTGAAAAGTGTCGTTTAGATAATTAAAAATGAGAACTAACAGAAACAACATCCAGAGACAATTAAAACTTGCCCAGGGACAAGAAGATAGGCTGGATACTTCCCTTCTGTTCTACTGCTCCTGACTTTGTGGACCAGATTTTTAGCTGTGTAACATGATGTAAGTCCACCCACAGCCAAGAGTAAGCTGGTTTGCAACAGCTGAATGTTTAGTCCACCAGCTTTATGTCATTCTAAACTCCTCATTTTAATTCCTCCCGTTTTTCCATTGCTATCACCCTTCCAAGAGAGCATCCATCCCCCAACACCTTATCTACAAAGGGCTCTGCAGAAGATATGACCCTGCAGCTACTTGAGTGTCCTGGGAGGAAAGGCTGGCTGGCTTGCTTGTTACTGTCAAACTGGTTTAGTTATTTTTTTTCATCCTTAAATCATAGCCTAAATTACCTGGAAGTGAAAGCAACGTTTTAGAAAAGGAAAACCCACTCTCCACTATGTATCGATGTCTCTAACGGGACCCTCAGACCCAGTTTTTCCATCTCCAGTTTTAAATGAGTCTTCAATAACATCCTTATTTGCTACTTCTGCATTGCTCCCACCACCTCCTCACCTGGTTTGCAGGGATGCGGAGTCGTAGACTTCCCTAGCATGTATGTCACATCTCAAAATCTGACCCTTAAACACCAAACTTTTTACCCCAAATATCACAGGTATCCGGACTCAGGAGCCAAAAGCTCTTGCAAGACCATATAGTGACATACCGGCGGTAATTGTTGTGACAAGTACCCTGTGAGCAGTGTCATTGGAGGCGACAGTCACCGGCAGTCTCCAGCTTAGCAGCAAGGTCACTGGGGAAAGGCAGTTTCCACTAATGCTGTCAGGCAGCGGCCGTGCACGGTGCAAATGCGGAAAAAATCCTTCTGTCCATGAGCAATTCCTGAGTGATCACCATCCTAGGGGGCAAAAAATAGCAAGGAGAATGACAGATAAAGCACAACACTGAAAAATGCCTATACTTGTCCTCCTCAAATGAAATATATATATATATATATAGCACAAAGGAAAGAGATAGGGTTTGTTTTCATTTCTACAAAGTATCTCTGCTAAGGAACTGGTAAATCCATGGGCCTGGAGGACACCTATAAAGCAAAGGAGACCAGGATGGAGACCTTCTTCTATTTTCATGGCTTGCCCTTGTACCCCAGCAGTGTGGTTCAGCGCTGCTAATCTTTGCAAGTGAATATCTGGGGAAAACGGTCTGTTTTCTGCTCAGGGAACTGAGCACAACTCCGTTGCACGTGGCAGAGGTTCTTAGTTCTCCGTGCACTCAGGAACCTCCTATTGCAAGGGCTGTATGGGTGTCAATGTCAAAGAGACATTCAGTTGGAAAGAGGATGCTCTGCAAACTGATATGCAAATAAAAGCCATCAGCGAGGAGATGCAGCAGACACAGACATTGTGCTCTGGGTAAGTTCAGCATTGTACTGACCCAGCCTTCCCTGGAGGTACCACTTGCCCAACAGGTGATGTTTGACTCAGTGGTCATGAGGTGACAATGTGCTAGAAATAGGAAATTCATATCATTTGTATTCCTTTTCCTCTGCTATTCTAAGGGTTGAAAGGGCCACCATTTTAAATTTAATTTACAGGGTATACCGTCTATCTGTTGGAAACACGAGGAAGCAGACCTTGTCCTAGTATTTATCAGACACATGCCGCCCATCTGCTTGAGCTGGGTCGAGGAGGATTTGCTGTTAATCCTTCAGACCCATCTGCAGGGGGTTCAAAATGCTGACCAGAAAGCTAGACAAGATGAGGTTTATTTAATTAAAAAAACTGCTCCAGAGGTTACTGGAAATCACTCTGAAGAAGAAATAGCTTTTGATCATGTCACTTCTAGGGAAGGCGGGAGGGGAAGGGGGGCAGGGGGAGGCAGGCAGAGTTTTGCATCAAAATAAGGCGGTGGCTATCTGTAAATAAATAAAATGACAGAGCTGCACCACATAAAACTGTTCCCATGAGGAAACATTTCTATCTACCTGTTACATCAAATACAGAAAAAACTAAGCTCCCACTGTAGCTTGGATGTTTCGCCACCACATTGCAGGGCTTGGCCTCTAATCTGGGCCAAGTATGAAAGGCAGAAATTGGGTTACTCCTGCACACACACACATGAACACTAATCTGCAGGTTTGTTTGCATGGATCTGGAAAGGAGGCAGACACAACCTAGAAAACAATTCCCAAATTGCAGCAGGTTAGCACTTAAAAACTTGGCATTTGTGTTTGCCTGCTTTTTGGAAGAAACACAAGTTTCTGGGGAAGATGGCTCACCTGAGCTTTATTACTTTAACATTTAATTGCAGCTTTTCATAATCAGGGCTGCGACCATTCAAGATCCATTTATGTGGAAGCGAGAAACAATAAAATCCCATCTACATTTGCTCTGCTGAAAATGGACATCTGTTAGTAACGATATTATTTCTAATGAAATATTATGTACACAACTGGTTTAATGCAGCCCTGCTGTTTGGGAGAAGTGGCTTTTTGTGGGAATAATCCTTGTTCTTCCAGCTCCTCACTGTTATTTCATTATTTTTTATTTAATGCAGGACAATTTTCGAAGTAACTTGTACAACAATTTACCTCTACCTCTCCCAAGGCTCTTTGAAATGATGTGCCTGTTCCTAATGAGATTCCTATACTGGGGGTTACACAATAATTTTGCTCTTCTTTTCTGCTTATTTTTAAGCACAAGCATCCTTAGAAAAAGCGAAAGCAGAGGCAGAGCTGAGCACTGGGGAGATCAACAGGCAGCAAATAGCAATATTCCTGACAATAATAAGCCATGAAACACAGGGTCTGGCATCGCTGGTCCTATACCCGGCACACGGGTGAAATACAGCTCCATCTAGGGACAAGGTACATCCGTCCTGCAGGGAAGATGGATTTTGGAAAGCATGACCAGGAACAACAAGGAGACCTTATTCTCCTGCAGAGTGGTAAGTAAAGATTCATGTTGCCTGGGATCAGATAGTGACCCTTCTGCTTTGTGGCTTAAAGATAAAACTCTGAGCAAAGTAACTTTATCTATAGCAAATTATTCCTTAGCTTCCCATTGCAGGATTTGCTTCACCTTAGTCTGAGGCAAGTGGCACTGGCTACTGTCAGAGCCAGGTCTGATTTAATTTAATAGAGAAATTCTCATGGAAAGTGATGGGGCAAAGTAAAAAAACCTTATCCAAAGATTGTGGAGAGAGAAATTCACTGAACTTCTTTTATGATGACCAGGTTAACCAACTGTGCAGAAATTTGACCATGTAGATATAAGTTCTCTGGTATTTAGCAGGCCAGTAAAACAGATGTTTTCTCTTCTGGATGTACAGCTTCAAGTCATCTGTGAGCCTTTTGATCCCCTGAGCCTCCCAATCCACATCTTTTTACTTTTTACTGAGTAAACTGGGCATTTCCCGTAGTTGTTTCTTCTCAGTCATGTAAATGTGACATTAACCCTTCATAACTGTCCATCTCAGCCCTAGGCCGTGCGAGGGATCTGACACCCAGCCCTGCTCATCCTTGCTACACGAACAGAAGACTTTAATTCATCTTAATATTTTTGCTGGCAGTTATTTCATCCGTTGCAGTGTTGACGGATAGAAATGTGCACCCCCACTTGCCAAGGCAAAGCTGGGCAAGCTTTGGATTTAAGGTACTGCTGAATTTAAATTGCTAAAATGCAGGAGTGAGAGTCAAAACCACTCAGGGTCACAACGTGTTTCCTTCTGCCCAAGCTGCAGCAGAGTCCACCAGATCCTCTTTAACAGGTTTCAAATCTCTGTGGGGCCTGAACATCACAAGGCGAAACATCTATTTCAGAAACCTCACAGGAGTTAAAGGGAATTCTCAAGGAAAGTATTTAAAAAGTAGCAAAGCCCAATTTCCCAGTACAGATACTTAAACCGCACGCAGATCCTGTATTTACACATGCAAAGTGGAATTTGCACATGCAATTAAGTTGATTGACATTTTCTCGCTGTGTAGATACTTTCATCAGCAAACATTTGTGCAAGCAATCAAGTGAGCTATATTTTTAAATGCCCAACCTGGCATGCAGAAGGAAACGTCCCAGCCAGGCAAGGAAACAGAGAGGACGCAACTTAGATGAATTCATCTGAGCGCTTGTCAACAAAGGTAATGAACAGGAAACCAGAGGAGCAAATGACAAAAGCCATTGGTTCTGGGAAAAGTGCCTAAGAGATGGTGTTAAAAGTGTCTCAGGAACAAGCGAAGATCACCTGGTATGTCATTTTTGTCATAATTAGTTGTCAAAGAAAACGGTGAAGTCAAAATCACAGTGGTGCACCACAGCCCTCCTGTTAACAGAGCGAGGCTATCGATCCCATCACTCATTTATTTAGGAGATAGAATTTTAAACAGGAATGAGAACATAGTTACCATCAAATCAGCTGTCAGCTGGATGTCACCCTAGGCAATTAGCATGCTCCTAATGTGCTACAAATTTTAAGCCCAAATTATGTCCTCAGATGCCTGTGTTCAGTTCACACTGACTTTGCAGAACACACGGTTTAGAGCACGGAAACAACAGAAGATCTGCGGGTGGATATTGCAGAGGCTTTAGACAAACAGCCTTGGCTGGGAGAAAAGGAACAGGAGAAGAGATCTACCATGGATGCTGCTAACAGAGCAGAAAGGGTGGAAAACCCTTCCTGCCAGACTGAGCAAGCAAGCCTGCAAACGTGCTGTCTTCTGCCCAAAGCAATGCTGGAAATGGACTATAAATACATTCGTACACACTACAGGTAGTTAGATATTAATATTTCTGGGGCTGATCCTTGGCAGGTATAAGTCACCCAAATTCCGCTGATTTTCTTTGTTCATACCAGCTGTGGCTCCATCTCTGTGTTATTATTAAAGACAATAAATCTCTTCTTTGGGCCAAATTTAGTCCTAGCTGGGTCACTGTGACTGGATTAGCTCCACTGAAACTAACGGAGGAAAGTCTGAGCTCACATGCTAGAAATGAGAACAGAACTTAAAGAAGAAGAGAAGCACCTTCACATATACACATACTTACGTGATCGTATTAGTTGCATGTTGGATTCATTGAACATTTTTCCTTAGAAAAAAGGGGAATTGAACTGCTTTTCCTTCAAAACATGAGATTTCACACAAACCAAGATTGCCTACATGGGGAAAAAAATGTTTCCCAAAAATGTTCCAGTCAGAAAGCTGATGGTTCTTGTTTTGTTCTGCTTGAGCCAGCACACTCCATGCTGGAAGTCTCGTGATTCCCCCAAGTAACTCAACTGCTGGAAGAAATAAGGGCACGTTATGGTAGATACAGTTTAGCCAGTGGTGGGTTTCCCTGGGATCACAGGAAATGTAGAATTACAGCTATTATTAATATAAGCAAGAGGCTGTTCAGGCAGAAGTAAATGATGACCCGATTCAAGCAAAAATATTTCATTTTAGCTCAAAATGTCAACATGAAACACTCTGACATTTGCAAATCAACTCTTTTTAGGAACTATGTGTTCCAATTTGAGATTAAAACAAATACGAAAATACCAGAATTTCCCATGGGACAGAAATTCTATTTTTCAACGAGCAGGAGGAGTTATCTCTATTGAGAGGTCATTTCTCCATTACAAAGCCACTGTTTTCTGCCGCTGTGTCTAAACTTAAATAAAAGACAGTTGGGGATCAAACACTTGTCTCAAAGCTGGATGGCCAACTGGCTTCCACATGCACATGGAGATCCCACAGCTTCCTGATCCAGCGTATCCTCACACAGATAATTATTTCTTAATACCTAACTGGAATTTTCCATGATGCAATTTGTGGCTGTTGCCTCTTGTGCCTCCAAGAACAGTCTGTGTCTGTCTCCTCTGTGACCATTAACTCTGTGGACTTCAAAATGGAGCCATGTGGGTTTATATCCTGCCTGAATCTGGCTGGCTCTTGGAGAACTCCATTACCATTCCCATTCAGACAGATGAAGTCATCATTGTTAATCATCTACCTGCCTATTTCAATCAGCAAAATCCCCAATAACACAACAAATGTTCCTGTGGAGAACAACCCAGCTACGGAATTAATAAATGCACAATGTGGGAGCTGTAGATTGTGTGTGTTGTGGAGGGGGAGGCAGATCCCAGCATATGAGCAGAGAGAAATGGAAAAGCAAACATTCAAGAAGAGCAACATGTAATTCTTTGCACCAAAGCACAGGGTAGTCATGCTACAAAGCTGACGGAAAGGAAAATGCTACATGTATTTTCAAGCCGTTTTCATCATCTTTTAATGCTGGAAACAAAAGAGGGAAGCCAGCTTCCCACACCTCTCCATCCAGTGCTCTGTGGAGAAACAGGGACTTCAGGAAAAACAATTTCAGCCCACATGCCACCAGAGAGTGCCTCACGCATCCGATGTGAATAACCACCACTACATCGCACAAACCATCCCTAACAAAACAGACACCCCGCATGGGGACACCTGCTCTTTTGGTTGCCACTAACATTGTATTTCCAAGGGATGCTTCAACTCTCTTGTCAGAGGATGAGGTCCCCAGTATCTTTGGTAGTCCCCTGTTTTCTGTACCTTGTTACCAGGGGATTGCATCTGACCAAGGGAGGACTTTGCTCCCCAGATACTATGGAAAGGGTTTCTCCAATATAACTTTGGAAGAGACACTAAAATCCCCAGAAGATGAAGCTCTTTCCCAGTTATTCATCCTATAGTCTCATCTTCTGTTCTCTCATCTGTTCCAAAATATTTAGGCTTTACATTTCAGCCACACAAACTAGACACTGTGGACTAAACTTAGGCTTCCACATTATCACAGCAATTACACATCTCCTGTCTCCAACTTCCTTAAATCGAGCTGATTAATATTCAGACCTTGCAATCCCTTGATTAAACAAGACACCCACAAGGAAGACACTAGTAGAAACCAGTTGCCAAACTGGAAATTCCCTGTCAAAAATTATAAAAGAAAAATAGGGAAAAAACCCCCAGCTCTTTCATCTGCTTCCTATGAAGTCTCAGCTGTGTTTGTGTCACTGTGCAGAAGCCAATAAGAGACGATGTCGACAGATGGGGAGCTGAGGACACAATTCACCCAGCCTTCAAGAAAGCTTACAGTCCCGTACTATACATTAATCCACAAGGTCAGTAATGGGGAGGGGGGGAGACACTAACCGTGTAAGCAGATAAAGAATTAAGATGGAGGTAGCAGACAAAGCGGGCATGTCTGCGGTATTTAGCGTGGATGGGGGAATCTGGAGGAATGTCACAGGGGGCATTTCAGCTACGGGGCCCTTTGCCAAAGGCATGGCCAAAGGAGAAGGAAAAAGAGCAGAAGGAAAGAAAAGGTGCAGGAGACACTCACCCAAGTGACAGTCAGTGCTGAACAGGGAGTAAATTAATCCAGGATGACACTAACAGACTAGGATTAAGTAGCTCACCCCTGTCGTTAGGTTGCATGCACATATAGATGAGCTAACAAAGATAGGGACAATGCTTACCCCAAATAATTGAGGACACAAGGAAAAAAAGGGTCAGGAGAAGGTTACAAAAATAGTAGGTTAGGAAGCTTCCAGAGAACATTTTCAAGTCAGCCCTTTCCTCACTCTCTTGTTAAAATATCCATTTCTGTTCTGATCACTTTATATGTCACCTACCTGACTCCCTTTTCATTCTAACTCCTCTCCTTCTCTTCTACCCTATCCAAAATACCAATTTCTTTCCTTGATTCACCTCACATGTCACCTTGCTTTCCAACCACTACATTACCTCCTAGCCCTCCAATGCAATCCTATCAAGCTCATCTCTTTCATAGAAGCCATCAGTATGGTTCAGCTGGTGAGGAGTAACTGCTGAGAAATGTTAACTCAATCATTTGCCATCATGAGTCCAGAGCAGATACAATGCACATCACTTTTTAAAATGTTTAAAACTTTTAGGATACAGTCACTGAACTGAGACTAAAGGGTGGGCTCAGGTTCTCTCTTACCCACACCACTGACTTGGTGCAGGAGCAGATGCATCGTCTCAATTCTGTACTTTAATTTCTCCTGCCCTTTGCCAAGCCTCCAACTCCTTCATCTGAAATCCACCCAGGGAGCTCCTCTTGCTTTGGCGGTATGCAGTGTCTCAGGTGTGGTGCTAGGACCCATTTAAAGCAATCTACAACAGCACAGCTGCCATTAAACGACATGGCTGCATTTCCCCCTCTTCTTCCTTCATATCAGTTGATATGGTCAAATTTTGGTTATTTCTGAGCTTGAGCTGCAATTCACTGCAGAGCTACAAGAACTCTGGAGTAGGGACAAGGGACGAGGTGGACATGCATATGTGGAGAAGAAGGCAGCAAGTGGCTCCAACCTCCACCTCTGAGCTCTCCTGGAGTACGGATAGCACGGACAATAAGAGAGCAGGGCCTTGACTGTAGCTCCGCTCCACCTATGGGTTTGCCTGACCTGTACTTGGAGTTTCTTACAGTGCTTGTTCAGGGTCCTCGGTGCTCTCTCCCAGCAAACTTTCACTCTCCCACACTGAAATAATGAAAGCTGAAGGGTGGTAATGTTCACATCAATGTGAAAGTGGGTTAAATCACGTTTGGTAAATTAAAAAATGATCAATCTCACTCAGAGCTGGCAATGAGATAAGACTTAACTATGTATCAGCCAAGTGGGAAAAAGGAAAGAGCTGTTTACCCTCTAAGGCCTCTGTTAATGGCATCTGCCCAGAGAAGGGACATTCATCAAAGACATGTGGCTATCCTTTTGTTTCAGTTTTCCTTCCTCAAGACTGTTGCAATTAGCATTTCTTAATGCAGCTCAGCTGAAACTGCCACTAATACAATCCGAAGTTGCTAACTACAATGTCATTGTGCACCGTAACGAATGTTTGCTTAAAGATCAATAGGTGAGGCCAGTGTTAATTGTTAAATTAAACATAAACATTGTCAAAACACATCCATCGTTATTCTTCCACCTGATGACATGAACCTGGAGATCCCTTGGTGACCTTATATTCAGGCTGTGTGACCTTCAGGTGGTTTGCATCAGATTATCTTTACCTTATGCAAACTTAGTGTTTTAATTGATCATTTTAGAATATAGCAGACAGCAAAACTCACACAGTCTCAGGAGGTTTTTCTCTGAGAAACATTCTCTGAGGGGGTAAAAACATCTGTAGGTTACCTGGGAACATTTGTAGGGTACAGGGAAACTTGGAGTTAAATATGTCATGCCTTTCATGATAGCATCCATTTCTAACCTGCCTTGATTATCTGCTGGACTCGCGAGAGCCAAGAAGGTGTTGCAGAAGAGAGTATTTCAGGTGACAATTTTCAGGTGCTTTGCTGACTGGTAAGATTCAGTTCCTACTACCTAAGTATGGGAAGAGCCCTGCCCTGCTCCACCTTCTTACTGTGCTGCTACCCTCAGGCAAGCAGAGCTTGCCAGAGGCTGCACAGAGCCTGAAATAATTACTTCAACATGCATTATCTGTCATATGCATCTTAGGATGTTCAACTCATTGAAGAATTTGAAGGGCTGCTCTGAGTCATTGAGTTCGGTTCTTCACATTATGAGGAACAAAACTGCATTGGTTTAATTTATTTATCAAACATCATCTTAAAACTATTGAATTTTTTTTGGTCCCAAACATGCTGGTGGGGTCTGTTGTGGATCCCCTTTCCTCTCTCAGTTAAAAGCTTCCCTCTAATTTCCAGCCTTGATTTATTCAGAGCCAGTTCCTGCCTATTTGTTCTTGTGCCAGCTTTTCAGCTTATATAGCTCTTATCCCTCCCTGGTGCTTACCCCCCCGATGCATTTCTGGAGAGCAGGCCTATCTCTTCCCAGCCTTCACGTTATTAGGCTGAACAAGCCCTGCTCTCTCAGTCTTCTTTCATAAAATAGGTTCTCCATTCTCCCCAGTCACCCCAGTAACCCTGTCAGTCTGAATCTTAAACATGGGTAACCACAACTGTCCCACTTAAGTTTTCCTTCATGCCTTCTGCAACAATATTAACATTACTATAGTTCTGCAATAAAATGGATATATTCTAGGATTGTGGTCCTTCTGTTCACTGCCAGGTTGCATAGTGGCCCGTCTTCATTCCCTAAGCTTTTAACAGAGTCTTTCACTATGTCTGTCTTTCAAGCTGAAGAGTCCGTGGTTTAAGGCAGAAACTTCTGTTATTGGTCCCAATGTGCATTGACTTTGTACTTCACAGTACCCAAATTCTGTAAGCTGATCCAAATCAACAATGTTCCCAAATTTTCTATCCGCAGGGTGTTTCTTTAGCTCAAGCAACTGCATAACCACCTTCCAGTGCTCATTTCTTCCTCCCAAGTCACCTTCCATCATTTCTCCTTTGCCCACTCTTTGCCCCACGACAGACCACTAGTTTTAATCCTCATCTTCTACATTGTCATCACAAATTCCCTTTACAGAAAAATGCATTCAGTTCTTTGGAGGAACCCAGGTAGCTGGGGCATCACACTATTCTTGACTTCTGCTCAGTGAAAGCTCTCCAAGGAGCTCAGCACAATCCCTCTCTCACAAACCCATCTTGCATTTATCCCATTTTTCACATGCCTTCACGTGTTCAGTTATTTAAAAAGCTGCTCTAAAGCACTACACAGTGTTGAGGTACAGCCAGGAGTTTCCCTAATCACTTTTCAACAGCTGCTCCATCCTGTATTACAGGTACCGTGTTTGCTACTTTCCAGTCAAACGCTCAGGGCAGAGTACTCAGGCTTTGAACAGTTTATTGAGAATCTCTGCTACAGGGATGGTGATTTCATGTGTCAGTTCCTTCTCTCCCCTGGGGCCGATCTGATCCTTACAGGCTTGAACACACGAAGCACTTGGAGTTCTGCATATTGCACATGACCCTCTCCAGTTCTATCCACTCATTCCCATGAACCATCTTCATCCCTAGGGAAAGCCAAGGTAGTGTCCCTTCAATGTCTGGATGACACGTACTAATCCCTAACCCCTGTTTATTGTGCAGGAGTCTCAGTCATTCTTTTTCTTCTCATTTCTATGGCTAGTGAGCCTTTTATTGTCTATTTTCCTTATTGTATAAGGTCCTCTCAGTTTCATGCTCCAACTTTAGGACTTCATCTCCTAACCTTTAAGACAAGGTGACTTTACCTGACCTACTCCTTCTTCCATTGCTACCATATTCTGTTTCAGGGGAGGTTTAGATTGGATATCAGGAAAAATTTCTTCCTGGAAAGGGCTGTCAGGCATTGGAACAGGATGCCCAGGGCAGTGGTGGAGTCACCATCCCTGGAGGGGTTTAGAAGGCACGTAGATGAGGTTCTTAGGGACACGGGTTAGTGCTGGTATTGGGTTAACAGTTGGACTCAATGATCTTGAGGGTGTCTTCCAACCAAAATGATTCTACGGTTCTGTTTCACTCCATATACCCTTTTCAAAGCTGTTATTGATCTGCTCAGGTCTAAATCCCTGCTTGACAAGTTTTTCTCACTGCTGAACAACGCAAATTCCAGAGAACTTCTATACTTTATTTTAAAGAAATCCTCAGCATTTCAACATCCAAATCCTTGAGTTGTCCCACCCTGCTAATTTCACCCGCTTTAAACACCAGCATGAGTTACTGCTGGCCATGAAAAACAGTCTGGGGACCCTCTCTTTGCCTTTCTCACAGGAAGGCTGAAACCATTAATGGTGTTAATGTTTGCTAATTAGCTACTCGGTTAAGGGCAAGATGAATCCTGAATGGTTGTACACACAAGCTGTCTTCCCAGCTCTAGGCAGCTTTGCAGTAACAGGGAATGTGTGAAGCTTTGTCCGTCCAAGATCTGAAAAGCCTGCTGCTTTTTATAGTCACTGGTTGAAGCCTAGAGAACATGCCAAGCACTGGTTGAGATTTTGAACCCAGGTTAACAGGTAAACAACTCTTCTGCACCCTGATCGTCCCATAGATCAAATTGTCTGCCTGTATGATTGACACTACACATGTCTCTCTCCAAGTCTGCGCTGGCGCGACTGAACTGTTATCGGTGTTACACAGAAATAAGTTGCCTTCTGATGGGATTCTTGAGTGGAGCACTGCGTAAACCCTGCAGTTTTAATTTGCTGGAAGGAAGAATACCACTTTGATATTCACCCTCACTTCTGTCAAACAAGATACGTGCTCTGATCTACCAGGACTGCAATTTTATGACTTCAGAAATACACGGTCACACAGCAGCGAGGACGTTTTCGCTAAAGTCAACAAACCCAACATGATACTGTTTTCGATTTCCTGTTATTTTTCACTGTGTTGTGAAGGCTGTTTGGTCCTCTCTTAATAAATGCATGTATTCACATTACACAGATTTGAGATTTGATAATTACGTAGAGTCATGCAAGTCTCAAGTATAGCTGGATCCACAATAAAACAGTATTAATAACCAGTGAAATTCCATCAAGATATGAAGAACATGCTGAGCTGGAATTAAGAGGATGGATGGCTAAAAAATTAAAACAGCCTTCTTATGTCCTGTTCTTCCTGAAAAACCTAACAACAAAGCAAGGGATGGAAAGAGATAGAAATCTACATAATTCAGCTTCTCCATACCATTAATTATGGCAGTTAGAAGAATCAAGCGCTTTGGACAGATTTTGTCCGGATTCAGGAAAGCGCTTTAACTTGGGTTTAAGTTTACCCTCTGTTTGGAAAGTACTTACGTATAGGCTTAACTTTGAGCAGACGTTTAAGTCCCCTTGACTTTAACATGTGCTCAAGTGCTACCTACAAAGGAAGCATTTTCCTGAAGCAGGAGACCATCTTGGCTTAGGCACGGGATTAGCCATCAAGAGACAGGGATTTGTTCCTGGCTCTACCCTTGGCCATTGACAGGGTGAGCCCAGGCAAACAACATCCCTTTTCTGGGCTTCAGTTTCACCACCTGTAAAATGGAACTAACTGCACTGCCCTTTGCAAAATTCTCCAATGTTGGTGCATGAAAAGTACTATATTTAAGAAGTAGACATTTGTATCATTATGCTCCGGGCTTTTTTGCGCCATCCTTTCAACTTGTGCTGGGAACTGCTGGACAATGAGGGACCAAGGCTGCACATCTCGCTTATCCTTCCCTGTTAATTCAGAATTACGGCTGACTGTATTGGCTGATTTCCACTTTTTATACATCTCTCAGAGACACCTACCTTTCTTTCTTTTTTTTATTGTTTTAGCATTAAAAAATCCATTGAAGTTAATGGGTTATTAAGTTGTTGGATGCATTTTACACCTTCATATGTGAAGTGAGTTTGGATTTTCATTAGTTAGAGCTAACACCAATTTTCAATAAAATATTAACCAAACACACACAGAAATAGTTCATGTGGATCTATCCACTACTTCAATAAAATTAATAGACTTAGATATTTACTCTTGCCCCAGCAGTAATATTTTCCTACATTACATTTCAAACAATGAAATGACACTAAATTCATTTAAAACAAATTTATATTATTGTTATTTTAAACAATTCTTAATTCAATTTCAGTGTTTGGCATGCAAAGTTTGAAAATATCAATATTATTGTTTAATGTAAAAAAAATAATAATAATTCAGCTACAAATTATTAGCATATGCAAGCTTCCCAAATGACTTCCAGGGCTGGTATTTACACTAAACTGAAAATGAGCAAAACCAGCCAGATGTAACTGGTGCCATACAGAGAATGGGGCTGCTGAGATTCAAGCAACAACAAAAAAAGGGCGTTCAGCCCCAGTTTCAGTCCTTTCACCTGCACTTGGTGGTGGCTCATGGGTCACCATGGGTTTGCTGTGGCTGAACCGAAGAGAAAACGGAGGGACATGAAGGTGAAGAGACATGAGGAGATGACCCATATTTTGCTCAGTGTGGAGCTTTTGGGGGTATATTTGTCACCAGTAAACCTCCATATATGTGGCAAATAGCACCATTTCCCTCACAGATCGGGAAACCAAGGCACTGCAGCTCTTCTGACCATGGAGGACACTGGAGATACAGCCATGTGGGTGGGGAACATGAGACCCCGCCATTGTAAACTGTCCTTCCAAGCACAGCCCAGCCCTCACTACCCTGTCCAGCCCCAGGTCAACGTGGCTTCTTGGACAGCGGGGTCTGTCCCTGGTGAGGAGAAGCCCCAGCCAAGGGTCCATCCTCCACCATACAGCTGTGGTGAAGCCTCACCTCAGGGCCAGGGGGTGGCAGCAGCCGTTTTGTGTGTTCTGCTCCCCCACTGCAGCTTCCCGTCATGGCAGGCCCTGAAGGGACAGTACCTGGAGGGCAGCAGTATTATTACTTAGTAATAGAATCATAGAATCATTCCAGCGGGAAGGTACCCTCAAGATAATCAAGTCCAACCATAACCTAAATGTAGCGCTAGACCATGTCCCTAAGAACCTTGTCTACACACCTTTTAAACCCCTCCAGGGACGGTGACTCCACCAATGCCCTGGGCAATCTGTTCCAAAGCCCGACAACCCTCTCCATGAAGAAATATTTCCTAATATCCAATCTAAACCTTCTCTGGCATGTATCTATTGTATATTATAATATAATAGCCTACATTGTTATACCTCTAATACGTTATTCTAATATTTGGATTAGCACATATGCTGCAGGGGGATTGTATGTCAGCTTCCAGCTCACCACGGACCATGGTGGTCCAGCACTTCCGAGGAACGGCTCAACCCAGCTGTATCCTTAAAGGAAATCAGATGCCTGGTGGAATCTCAGCCTCTCCATGGTCTTATTGGGAAAAAAAGGCTATTTTAATCCTTTGGGCCAACTATTTTGGCTGAAGAAGAGGAAGTGGATTTTAAGTTAGAGGAGGATAAAATAACCCCTGGTTCATTTGAGCTGCCGGGAGGATGGTGACATTTGCAGAAATGTGGGGCTGATTTCTAGCACTTTAGCCTCATGTAGGACTGGTTGGGTCAGCCAGTCAGCATCACCCCCTAACACGGGTGTTGCTGAACCGTGTGCTTGCTGTCCCATGGCCAGAACAATCTGTGGGGTCCAACCTTTCCACATGTGGGGTTCAATGGCACCTCGTGGGGAAGCAGTGTTAACACCGTAAAGGTGAATCCCACTCTGGACAAACTGCTTTTGAAACAACAGATGTTTCAAAGCTTGTAAACCATGTGGAGAGTCAAGGTGCTCACAACGTGTCCCTGAACACTCCATCAAGAGGAAGAAGATGCTCTATCACTTGAAATCAAGCTGCTCCCTGAAAATTGCCAGGACAGCTCTTGCCAGGCTCTCCTGCTAGCAAGAAAACATTGATGGAGCCTGGGGATGCCTGCAGCAAACCGGTGATCCAAGGCAACCTTTGTGGAAATCACAAAGTATATTTATATTTGTTCTTTACCTGCTAACGTGGTCCTTTAAAGCCTTTTTAAAAGAGAAGCAGCTGCCATTTGAGGATGCCTTCCCCACATTCAGTGCACAGAGGAGCTTTGATTCAGAGTAAAACAAGCAGCTAGAAGAGTGTGGGGGTATTTAACTAATTATATGTTTGTTAAATGTGTGTTTTAAAACAATGCCACTTGTCTCCTCCCTTCGCAGAGTGCCAGTTCACTGGAGTGTTTCCCATGGATTGGCAATTAGGTGTAATTAGGTCTCGCGATTTCCACATTTGTCTTCATGTCACAAAGTTCACTACTAAAAAAGCTCATTTTGATGGTGGGCGTTTTCTAATTGCTTACAGCCTGCAGCAGTAATAGAAACCATTGGCAGCTGCAGCACCTGAGCTTACTGTTGGATCAAGGCATTACTCCCTGCTCAACTTTTCAGGAGGATTTCGCAGCTCCAGAAATCTCAACCAGCACTTTACCTGGTGCAGATCCATTGAAATCGAGGACAGGGGACTTGGACCTGCCTGCTGGCTGACATGGCGAATCATCCAGTAATTTGGGAGGTGGGTAGGAAATTAAAGCCCAAGTTTAATAGCTGCTAAAAATTTAGAGAGGAGAAATTGACCTATTTCCCCCCCTGCCCCGAAAAACATGTCAGTGTTAAAATGCTACTTTACAAACCTTTTGGAATTCACGTCTGTTACTGATATTACCTCGGTCCCACTCAAGGCATTTTTGTGCAGTTTCGTAGAAGGCACCAGTCTGCTGTGAATTTCCAAGCTGCATAGGACAAGAAGAAATAGGATTAAGATGCAAAGGAAAATCTCTGCAGAGTGAGAATTGTGAAGCGGTGAGCTAGGCTGGTGGTGATACAGTTTCTTCTAAACTGGAGATCTTTAAGAACAGGTTAAGTGACATAAATAGCAGAAGTGATTTTGGTTTTGTTGGGTACTGGACTGGGAGATGGGCTAAATAGTTTCCTAAAAGCCATTCGAGCTTCATTCTTTGGTTTTATGAGTAACACGGGTCTTTCTCAACGCACCGTTGTAGATATTGTCTCACTGTGTGTGCATTTGTCACGTAAGTCTTACGGGCACCAGTCCCCTCTCCTGGCTGGGTTTTCTAAGCTCTTAAATGCATTCCCCTGAAGAGTGCATAGCAGAAGGGTGCATTTGACAAGCACAATTGGAGATAAGCAGCCCTGAGGAGTTTTAGGACACAGAAGAAAGAAAATAATCTTCTGGTTTCTTCTTTGCACAAAAAAAAAAGATTTAAAATAACCCCAGCCCCTCTGGACTGCAGGAAGAGACACTCTAAACCAGATAATCTCCAGCTCTTAGACTGAACATTCTCTCTGTTGATCTCCAAGATCTTCGCTAAGGAGGTCAGCAGCGTGGTCCCGTTTTGCTGATGCACACAGGTGTGCAGATCTGAGTTGCGGCCGCACTTCCAGGTAAGCAGAGGTGGGAGCTGGTTTATTTTTTCTGCAAATCCAGGCTGTGCTCACCCTTTCTTGCGGATGGTGAGCACGGCACCTCCAGCCTGCACATCTGTGTGGCCAGACCAGCTGGGCCCCAGCAGAGCTAAGCTTGCCACGTCTAAGTCCATCAGCAGACACCGTAAGACCAGCTCTTTCTGAGCGCACTGCAGATGCTTTGCGCCTCGCCGACTGCTTGGCAACACAGACAAGAAGCATGCGTGGGTCACAAAATATAATTATTACTCTCCTTCCTCTTCCTCACTGTGCTGTACAGATGTAGTCCTAGCAACAGGCTTATGTTCACCCCACAGGTCATAGGGTGCAGTAGAAGTAGAGCTAAAGGCACCATTCAGTTGTCCTGATGCATTCCAGGTGTGTGTCTTTGCCTGGAGCAAGCACATTTATGGATGACACATGTGGTTGTGCAAATTCCACCTGCAGAGACTGCAGCTCTTTGTCTCGTCGATGCTGCTGTGACAAAGCTGTTCCCTATCATGCCCTTTTATTACAAATTTGCTTCAACACTGGCTCTGTGCTTTTTGCAAACTCCACAGTCTTGGATTTAGAACTGACAACAGAGAAGAAGCGCAGAAAAACTGTATGTATGCATAGGGATAACACCTAAAAATTCAAAGTCTGGTGGTCCTGATATCACATGAGACTTAATTTGTTTCTTCAGTTAAGCTTTGGGAAAAACAAACAAACTAAAAACTATCTAGTTTATTTTTGTCTGGAACCGCAGGGCAGATGAGTTTTCCAGAAGGAATAGAAGGCTGCCATCGATTTTATTATTGAGTCAGTTTTAATGAGTCACAGTATTTTTGGAAGGCTTTTAAGATTACTGTAAAGTGCTTAGTTACAGTGTCTACAGGTGCCAAGGCAGGAAAGGAAATAACAAAGAAATGCACAGCAGCTGTATTGCTACGCTTCCCCTCAGAACTGGGATCAGCAGAACAACACACATGGAAAAAGCAAAAGAAAATAGGAGAAGATGTAAGAGATGACAGAAGTCAGCATGGTCACCTGCTAAAGCAAAATGCATTTTATTTAAGGAACTGTCCAATGCTCCTTAACTGCAAGTGGGAAAGGGCCGCTGACAGACTCTGGATTGCCAGGCGTTCGGTGAATCGCGTGTTTGCCTTTCAAGCTGTCCTTTGGTTGCAAGGCATTTGCTCCCATAGCTGCCAAGCTCTGCCACTGCCATCCTGTGTTGAATGAAACTGTGGAAACATCTCATTCAGCAGATGAGAGAAGGGAAGGCAGAGAAAAGGGAAAAGAGGTGTTAGGAAGATAATATTTATTTTATTGTGACTTGAACAGACTCATCTGTACCATTCTGAAATACACAGGGCACAATTTGCAGAGAGCTCACAGAGATGCTCTGCATTACACGGCGAAAAAGTATTCAGTGTTTTCTACTATAAAGTACATTCTAAAGATCTGAGGATGGAAAAACCAACCAACCAACCAAACAAACAAAAAACAGCCTCAAAAGTACAGGGCTAGAGAAAAAGCTTCCAGTTACCATGTAATGCACCAGCTAGATTTTCAGATACTTCCCGTGATGATTGGACTCGGAGTTAGGTAGAAGGAGCAACCATGATTTTGGCGAGCGAGCTCTGAGCAGGATCCATTACACATGCACACGCCTGCCTTTGCTTTGGAATAGCAAGTGACTGCACAGCTGAAGACTTGCATATGCAAATACCGGTTTGTACATGCAGATAGCTACACACAGCCCAGAAATCAATTCTGACTTCGGAGACCCATTTTCACCCTCCTCCTGCCGTCCCCCACCCCCTTCACCAGCTGAGGACATGCAGAACGTTCTCCAGGCTGCATCAGCATCGCGAAGGGTCATCGCCAACTTCACAGCACCTTCTGGCGTCCTCAGCGCCGGCATCGCTCACCCTGGAGATGCCACATAGCAACCTGGGCACCAGCCACCCCCATGTTTCCACACAAACACGTACGAGAGAGGCAGGGAGAGCAAAGGAAACCATTTGTTGTCTGCGGTGGAGCGGAGTCGCAGCGGATCCAGTCTTGTGTCTGCTCTTCATGCGTGACTGGCATGAGTCCCACCGCTAAGTCCTTGGCTGCCGGCCAAGCGTGGAGTGGCAGGCACCTGTCCCTGCTGGGCGACCTGGCGACCCCGACTTGCCCTAACGGTTAGTTCTCTTCTAACATCACGTCTACTCGAATTTACCTCAGGATTTCCCCCCTCCGGGTGCCAGGGAGCTTGGCTGATGCCAACTGCTTCACCATGGATAAAGCAAGGAGCGTTCCCAAGCTGCACCCAGGCACCCTTGAAGCATTCAGCTGTACCCTCCTCGCTGGAACAGATGGGGCCCATCAAGGTGTTAGTGTCCTCCACCACATCAGCAAAATACCCCAGCACTGGGACAAAGTCAGGAATGAAAATCAAACCTCAGCGGACGCTCGCTCTTGGCTGTGTTTAAAATGCAGTTTGAGATGTGCTGAGGATCAGGTCTGGCTATGCACTCCCACTTTGACGGTGACAATAGGCCTGAGATGTCCCATCAAATGCTTCACACAAGACCATCATCTCCATACCCAGGGAATTTCAGCTCCCAGCGCTTTGAGCTGCAGTTTGATTCACTTTCTTTGGGAAGCCCGTTCCAGCATTTCCCTGCCTCCTCTTCTATGCTTGCAGCAGCACCTTGCACATACAGATCAAAACGTTTCACAAGTGGCTCTGCTGGAAAGGAGGACAAAGAATTTCATTTCACAGGAGAGGCAACAGAGACCAGCAAGGAAGGTGTGGGTTTGTTTATTTTTCCCAAAGTTTAGGGCAGAGATAAGACTAGGACATAGATGTCCTTATTCTGCTGCCTGTTTCTTACATAAAACTCTACTTTCTTCAGCGTTACAAATGCAAGTGGAAATATTTTGAAACCGTGGAGAATTTTTGAGTGATCTTCCATTATTTCAGCTTCGTTTATAGTCTCTTGTCCCAATATAGGCACATTTCGCATATCCTTCTGAAGAAAAAGAACAGAAGCTTTTGCTTTCTGACAAATGATCTGCGCTGGAAATTGGCAGGTTCTGTGCGCCTTGTTCTCAGTTTTAATGACATGAAGTTCCGGAGGTAGAAAGAATGACAAATGGGGTTGAAGAGACCTTATTTTATACGGTTGGCCTTTGCCGATAAAAATGGAGCTATATTGTGTGCAAGAGAAGCTGCCTGCTCTGGGATGAAGAAGAGAAGGTGGCTGAAGGCAAAGCATCCCAGTTCTACCTCCTCGTGCCAGGCACTTGGTGGCTTTGCAGCCGCCTTCCTCCTCAAGCAACCATGGCCTGCAGGTTTCTTCTGTCTGTCCTGCCTCCCCCGACCACAGATCTTCATGGCCCAAGCTCTAATCTGCAAGGGGAATACAGTAGCTACAGGCTGGAAGCTTCATCTCAGCAGGCTCCGCTGCAAAAGAAATAACACGAGGAAAACTAAAGACCCAAATCCTCTCTCTTAGAAATCAATGCTCATTTTGTATTTAAGTTCAAAGAGGTGCAGAAGCCAGCAAAACCAAGGCTGGAAAATAGAAAGAACTGAGCAAAAAGTTCTTTGTGTTAGAACCACAGACCAAGACCGAGGTCAGTAATATTCTCAGGTCTGCTCATCTGCAAAAACAGGCTAAAAACAGCCTCATGGCAGCGAGATGAAGGAAAAGCCATCATTTAGGGCAGTGGCAACTCGTTAACCCAAATGACCTGCATCTCTGGCAAGCACTGAACGAAACACTTGTGAATTTACCTCCAGTGCCCAATAAACTGTCGCTGCCCAGCTTCTCTAATTAAAATAGTCCTGGATTTGCAGGACCTACCCAGAGAATAAACTGGAATTTATCAGATTAGCTAAGCCAGATCATACGTAGAGCATACAGCCCGGCCAACAGCCTACTTTGGACCAGATTAACCAGCTAAAATAATTGGGGATTTTTGCAAAGTCTGCCCCTAAAGACTAGCATTAAAGAAATGCACCAAAGGCTGAGCATATATTGCAGCCCATTTCTTTTTACTCTATTTAGTTCTTAGCTTGATGTTCTTTGGCAATTGCTGGGAATCAGCTTTTTGTCTTTCACCAGCTAGTGAGAAAAATCCTCTTTGCAGCTCCTTCAGGTGAGCTGTGTCAGTGGGAACTGGTGGATCTCTAAAAGGTAATTTAATGTATTTAATATATTTGTACATCAAAACTCTGTTGTTCCCCTTATTCCTGTGCTTTGATCCCTGCTTTGTAGACCTTGTGTAATGGGAAATGGTTAGTGGGGAGTTTGTGGGCTGATGGCTGAGCCAGAGCAGAGCTGCATCTTGTCCTGATCAAGTCAAATGTACTTGCTGGGAAACGATGAGGAGGTGAGTGAGTCTTTCAGCCTGAAAAGGACAGAAGCCAGGGGGATGCAGAATGCCCTGGGGGCTACATGTAAAACGGGGTCTTTCTCCTGCTCTCCTCAAGGAAAATGTGCATCTCTCCACCTGCTCTCACCGAGTTATGTGCACGGGAGCCAGCAGTGACATTCTGGCAGATGTTTCTAGTAACACAGACTCCATCACACTCAGGCAAAAAGGGTTTCGCTGCCAGCGCCAAAGAACTGCAGCCATGGGGAGGAGCAGGAGGAGGAGCAGAGCCAGGAGACACCTGAGAGCTGGATTTCCCACTCCTGTTCTCTGTTCTCACCCTCCCCCAGCAGCCCCTGCCCAAGCCAAACAGACCTCAGAGCCATGGACATCTTGTTCCCCTCTGTGGGAGCAACCACCCACTTGGCTCGTGCCTGGAGCTGGCCTTGGGCATCCTCAGCGCTGCTCTGGACATATACACAGCCGCTTCGGAGGGGAATCAAGCCTGAAATCTTTTAGGACATTTCTGTGAGGCTCCGCTTTTCAGCACCACTGGCTTCAGCCTTTCCTTTTTTCCTTAGACATTTACTGGGTTTTTTTACTACACAGAAGCCATTTTTAACACATCCTAAACCCAGGAATGTTGTATTCTACTGACCTTAGATGTACCAACATCTGCTCACCTCAGTTCTCCTTCTCAAGGAACTGTATGAACGCACCCAACAGGGGAATATAAAATAGCAGGTGAAAGTGGGGAAATAAGGTTCTGCTGTCCCAAGCCAGTGCTTGTCTGGAGTCTGTGTCCCTGAACAGTGAGACTATAGAAAGAAGGATAAGTCATTAAAGGACAGAAGAATACCTTCTCCCCCTAGTTTTGAATTGGTTGAGGATGCTAGGATGTTTCTGTCTTGTTATAATTTGCAAAGAGGAAAAGAAACCTGAGAGTCTTTTCACACAAGAGAACCGCAGCTTCATCAGAGCTGTGACTGGTTCGATCAGTGGCTCACATCTCCACATCTTTGCCTGCCCCATAATTCACTCCTGCTTCTCTTAACACGCTGGGCTGTACTGGTTTGAACTCCACCGAAAAACAAAGAAAATCCCTCTCTAACCAATTGAAAGCAAATTTCCTTTCTCACGAGCCCACATCCATCCTAGCTCAAAGCAGCAGGCTTATTTCAGCCACTGCGTTTGCAAAACCCAGCCCTGCATGCACAAGCCATCTCCTCTTCTGCACCCATAATAACCACCCACAACAATCTTACACTTCCAGGGTAAGGTAAGGGAATCCATTGCTTGCTGCTGGTTAGAGATGACCCCAGGATTACCATGAGGCAAGTAAACCAAATGCTAACCAACCTTCAAATGAATCTTTACATACCCAAAACCAGGGCGTGCATCTGTTTTTTGGGCAGAGGGACAGCTGCCACAGCTCAGACCCAGCGTTCAGTCTTGGCTGCAACAACCTGGCTTTTGGATTTCCACATGGGAAATTTCTACTCATGTAAATGAGGGAGCTCCATATACCGAACAACTGCAAAACACGGTGCAAATCCGAGCAGTGGGGTGTTTCTCCTGGCTCAGAACACACTCAGTTTTATTTGTGCTTTTACTAAGGAGTACTCAGAAGGCTTGTTAATTTTTCACCAAAGTTAGTGTTTCACCTTTTTTTTCTAGAAGCACGTCCAGAAGCTGACCTAAGACACCCTCACAGGGGATATTACATAACAATGGATATTGTGTGCATAGTTTATGTAAAAACACTTAGTTGTACAGCTGCTTCCCTCCCCTACACCCTCGGCAAAATTTTCCTTCCATCTCGTATTTAAATACCTGGTATTTGATCATTTCACAGGCTTGGCAAAACAAGCACAATGGAGGCAATGTTTGCTCAGATCTATTTTTGTGTGTTATGTGTGCGCGTGAATTTTTGGCAGAATCAGTGTTTGCAAGAAGCAGATAAAACTTTTCTGTTCAAGAACCACTGACAGCCAGGAATTGCTGCCTGCCAGCAAATCTCTGCTTACCGAGGGAGATCATGTCATTGTTAGCCAGGTAGAGGGGCTGGAGACAGAAATCCAGAGAGCTTCCTCGTTAGGCTATAAATGAAATAGTTGTTTAGCAATTAAAGACAGTAAATCTCTGTGTGTGAGCCCACTTCAAGATAAAATCCAAACTTGGTTTGCCTTGCTTATACAGCACAGATGCATCCTGGAAGCTGCATAACCCCAGCGATATTTTATTCACATCACACTCCAAGGAGCTCACTGACTGGAATTCAATAGAAACTGTTCTCTGTGTGAAAGTAATTTCAGAAAGTAATCTAGTTTATGGAAATGAAAGGCATCAAAACACAAAAAACACTGTTTCTGTACAAGTGCTTTGCTTCAAATATTTGACATGGAAATTTATATAATCCCTCTGGGGCACATGGGTTTCACGAGTGTTAACATCTTTTGAAATGAATTTCACAAATGTTTATTTGGAATACCAGGCATACAAATAATTTAGAATATCAAGGCATCTTGTTGAATCAGCCTTAATGATACAGATCTCAGATGGCTGCGAAGGTTAAAAGGTATGAATTTTAATTGGGTGTATGGAAGATGTCATTTTCAATCATTGCACTGCATTGCCAAAGCTATCACTTTCCAATTCTAAGCTTCCCGCTACCTCCTCCTTGACTCCCTCTGTTACTTAAAGACCAAAATGAAACATTTTTCACATTTTATTTGTGTGCTGGGCATGTATTAAATACAGAGTCTTGTTGCCTACCTTGGTTTATACAGGACGCCATCACTGTTGTATTGCAGCACTTCTCAAGCAATAAGAGGTTGACTTTTTCCAGACAGATAGTGGTATATTGTCAATCCAGTTCTATAAAAAGTTAAATGATTAAAGGCAAACAGTGTCAAGGCCACCTACACCACAAACGGTTGCCAAGACTCTGGTCAAAGTCAGATTTTATGGCTGTATTTTCTCTCCCTTCTTCCCATGATGGGAACAACATGGTATAAATCAGAAGTGAAATTATTTTGCCATTTAAAATCTATCTTTTAGTTAGTAGACCCATATTGTTTTCTGGTTTTGGATAATGTGATGGATAAGTATGAAAAGAAAAAATAACTGGGCACCTGTTGAGAGGTCTTTGTCCACCCCGTGTGGCAAAGGAGCGAGGATCCTCTGGGATGAGATTTTGTGTGATCGGGTAATTAAAAATTGTCATAAGCCACAGGCAGTAGGAAGGCAAATTAAGCCTGCAAAGGCAGCAGACGTTCTGAGAGCTCCTCAGCTACCGAGTGCTTAATATTGCACCATTAACACTCATTTTATTTGTAAGCTAGATTTGTAATCAGCCAGATTTTATCCAAGATACTGATTTTCTGTGTATTACCAAAAAAAGACATCTCAGAGGGAAAACCGAAGAGCAGTTCACATAGAACAAAGTGTTCGGGCCCTTTGGTGGCTCACTCACTGGCTCACTCACCTTACATGTGCTTAATCAAGGTGAAGTGGTTAATTAGGGCACCTTCTGGAAAACAAAAATAGTCCCTCTCCCATTCGAAGCCTCGGGCCAGTGCAGACTGTGCCTTCAGAGAAATGAAGCAGCCAAATTCCTACAAACCTCTAAAGAACATGCACACTGCTATCACTTGGCCAAACACGGGTGGATTTCAAGAAGGGCGTGAAAAGCACTTTGTTCACAGGCAGCATTCAGCCAATTTCCTCTCTGCTCCCGAGTGTGATGATAAAAGCCGAGCAAATGGCTCTGAGAGGGTTTTTTTTTCTTTTCACAAGGAAATTTTATTCCAAGAAATAGTCATTGTTTTCTGTGAAATGTCCATTGTCAGCAGCAGGAGCAAAATGAGCGTGAGGAAAACATCCAACCCACACAACTCCAAACCGCTGGCAGAAAAACAACATGAGTCTTCTAGCAGGACACATTAAAAATGCCCTGCTATAGACCGAACTGACAGGTCTACCTACATTCTGATTTCAAACATATTTTTATTTGCTAGGATTTATGGCCTTAACTATTTAATAACAACCATTCTGGGTCAGACAACTGACAGTCAGACCAACAACTTTGGATGCTATTCAGAACAAGAAGAGAATAAATATATGATTGTCCTTCCTGAGAATAACCCTCCAGCCTCTAGAAACATGTGACTTTGGGATTTATGGCCATTCTGGCCATAAATAAGTAGGGTCTAAGGGGACTGACTCCTTGTGAGGAACAAATGTGTTTAGAGCCTCCCTGGGAGATGCTGCACAGAACCTCTGATGAAAGGGGAATCCATGAGCCTCTGGGGCTGGCTCAGGGTTTCAACACCTCCACAAGCAGCAAGTATTTCGTAATATCGTCTCTAAGAAACTCCCATTTTGGAGGGTACAGACTGGCCACAAATTTCCCTTTTCGGTTTTGCCCTCAGTTTCCCAGGTGTCCCTGCCTTGGCCGGTCACCGGACCCCGATGCTGCAGGTGGGTGGTGCAGGTCTCCTGTCCATGGTGTGTGAGCACACACTCCCCACCACCAGCCTGAAACTCCCCCCTCGTTAAGGCCAGCCGGGAGGAACACAAAGCCCTCTGTTTTGCTTGACCCTCTCCTGTGAATAGGCGGAATGAAGGATAAGCACAGAAAGCAAGAAGAAAAGTTATCCAAACGCGGCAGCAGTTTCCCTGAGGGAAAAGGTTTTCAAACCCTCCCATTCACCTCTGCCTTGCTCAGATGGGACTGAGCCTTCTGCTGAGCAACTGGACATCAGCTTCCTCCATCCTTCCACTCGTGTCAACTGTCTTTCTCCCTTCCATTCCATTCCATTCCATTCCATTCCATTCCATTCCATTCCATTCCATTCCATTCCATTCCATTCCCTCTAACTCTGTAACACGCTCAGGCTGTGTCTGGCCATGAGCAAGGACAAATGATTAGGGTGAGAGGAAACGGCCTCAAGTTGCACCAGGGGAGATTCAGATTGGATATTGGGAACAATTTCTTCCCCAAAGGGCTGTCGGGCATTGGAACAGGCTGCCCAGGGCAGTGCTGGAGTCACCATCCCTGGAAGTGTTTTAAAGTTGAGTAGAGGAGGTTCTTAGGGACACGATTTAGTGCCAGAGTTAGGTTATGGTTGGACTTGATGATCTTGAGGGTCTCTTCCAACCCAGATGATTCTATGACAAGGTGGCTGGTCTGGCTTCTGAAATTCCTCTGTTAGCAGAGCAGTGGCAGAAACATCCCTTGTAGGAAAAGGTCGTGGAGTCTCCTTCTCTGGAGACATTCAAAATCCACTTGGATGCCTTCCTGTGTAACCTCATCTGGGTGTCCCTGCTCCAGCAGGGGGATTGCACTGGATGAGCTTTCGAGGTTCCTTCCAATCCCTGACATTCTGGGATTCTGTGAAAAGCACCAGGACATCCTCAGGTTGTTTTCTGAGAGATGCTTGTGAGTTGTGATGTCTTTTCTGTGCCACAAGCCACCCTTTCAAAACAGCAGAACAGGGAAGAAAAGAAGGGTTTGGGCAGTATCTGCCCCAGAGCTGCTGGCTGTGCTGGAGAAGAAGTTCCAGTTGCAGGTTGGAGGGAGGAAAATAATTCCTTTGCTGGAAATGAGGCAGCAAAATGGATCCCCTGCAATGAAATGACTTCGCTGTCCTCCCCTGGGGAAGTGAATCACCTGGTGGTGCTGCTGGTTTTCAGTGACAGTTGGCTGCATTTGCTGTCAGTAACATAGGCAAGATCAGTCCTAAGGACATGGAAAGCTTTGGGGTGCAAAGGGGTCCCTGACACAGAGTAGAGCCAATGCGAGATGCAAAGCAGGGCAGAGGCAGCCTGGTCCTGCAGTGGCTGCCAAGTGTCCCTCAAACTGTGCGCTTGGGTGTGGAGCATCCTTTTTGTTCCCAAGAGCGTACTTATCTGTTAATATGCAGGGCGAAAAGACCTTTGTATGGGTTCTTGGAGGGGGTTTCACCATTTCAGAGATGCGTTCAACCCTGAATTTTAGTTGCACACAAACAGCAGTGCCATTTCAAAGGTCAAATCTACTTTGTTCAAGTCTTCACTGCGCTGCAACTGCATCGACTTGAGCATCTGCTGGATTTACAGCTATGCTGAGGACTGCTCAAACCCAACCCATGGGTACAGCTGAGTTCCCCCTGAGTCCTCCTCTTCAACAAACCAATTAAGAACCAAGCAGCATCTGGAAACTGAACGCTTGCACAATGCTCACTGGTCCAGAAGGTCTGCTCAAGCAGTAGTACTATCATATATGATTTAAGTGTCCAGCATTGATTGATGCATTATTTCTTCTACTGATGGCTGTGTGAACAACACCCTGATTATACACATATCTAAAGAACAGGGAAGCAAGCTCAGAAAGAAATTCTTCAGGCTCAGGGCATATATGTGTCTGTATATAGTACACTGTAGGATATAAGCCTTTGGGAAAATCTGGAGGCTTTTGGAAGCAAAAGATCTGCAAGATACTACAAGTGTGTGGCTTAAGAGGAGCTGAGAAGCTGACAGGTATAGGAAGAAGAAATGAGGATCTTCCAACAAGCCTGCAGCAGAAAATGAGCATCAGGTAGGGTGGTATCTTTTGAAATATCAAATCCAAACTCCTGTTTGCAGTTACATCATATGGTCCTTTAATCAAACCAAGCGCTAAAATGACAGTTTGTATTACAGAAAGTAGAATAGGCAGCCGCTGGACTGGCTACTTCAAATTCAAAATTTGAGATGTTGTAAGTGCTAAAAAATGTCTTTTAGAAAGCATGTGTTGTTGCATTAGAGACCATAGTTCAAGGAAGGAGGTCAAACAAATGGTCGCCAGTTTTGTGTCTGTCAAGGGTAGGAAAGCAGTGCAGACCACCAAGAGGTCAAGACAGAACATTTGATTATACCAAAACCATAGCTTTTCATCTCACTGTGTGACAACACATCCAGGGCACAGGCTTCAGCCAGGGCACACACACATTTCACACGTGTTTGCTAGAATACGCTGGAAGCCTGAAAAGCGGTACAAATTGCCATGGTCGTCAAAAGATGACAGCAGCTCTGGGACTTTCTGGGAAGCACCTCCAGCACCAAACAGGAAACTAAAACATCCTAAAACCCATTTGAGGACAAGAAGTGCCCCCTTTAATCACCAAGTCCTTCCCGTCACATTCTCCGGCAACCAAGTCATACAATCCCATTTCACAGGCTGAACAATCATCAACTTCAAATGAGCTGGAGCATTTGCCCCAAGGCCATTCCCAAATCTCTGTTGTCTGAGACTCTCAAACTCTCTTCTGACATCCAGCCTGAATATATTCTTCATCAGTCATGTCTCTCTGTATTTGCAGCATCACGGTCCATTAAAGCAGGGCAGTTTCACCCCCTCACAATCAGTCTACACACAACCAGCAGCCACATCTCCTTCAGCCCATGTCAAGCCAGAATAAATCATCCTAGGCGTGCCCATCTCCTCTCTTCATTCCTGCCCCAAATTCAAAAGAGTCCCCTGCTTCTATTCTCATCTGATGTCCCCAATCTCAAATCCAGACAGGGCACCAAAGGAACTCATGCAAGTATCTATCTCAAAAAGCAAAGAGTGTTGAAAAAGAGCAGTTTGCCTTTCACTGCAGAGATCATAGAATCACAGAATAGTGCGGGATGGAAGGGACCTTCCCAGCTCCCCCAGTGCCACCCCTGCCATGAGCAGGGACATCTTCACCAGCTCAGGTTGCTCAGAGCCCCGTCCAGCCTGGCCTGGGATGTCTCCAGGGATGGTTCAGCCACCACCTCTCTGGGCAACCTGGGCCAGGCTCTCACCACCCTCAGGGCCAACAATTTCTTCCTCATGTCCAGCTTGAATCTCCCCTCTTTTAGTTTCAAACCATCATCCCTTGTCCTATTGCACCAGACCCTGCTAAAAAGAGGTGGGCGGATGCCTGCAAAGCCTCCAAACATAGGGACAGTTATACCAGCTGAATACAGCTTCGAAGATGTTCATCCTTTGCAGAATGTTGCTGCTTCACATAGTGTAGGTAATTTTGGGAAACACTCTTGAGTTGGGCCAGGTGATTGCTGCTCTCACTGCAAGTGTTTTGGAAATGAGTTTCACAAGCAGTCTGGATCTGGGTTGCTCGCCTGGTAATTGGGGCACAGGGTTTTTTTCCACTTGGTACAAAGCCCCAAATAAGCCAGCTGTGCAGGTCAGCAGGAATTAGTGTTTCTTCTTTTCTTCTCTCCTCGTCTTTTGTTGTAGTATTGGAGGCACTGGTTAAAAATAACTATGTAAACCTACTGTAGGAAGTGAATGTGTCTCATTCAGCACTTTCAGGCAGGCCTCTAGCAGGTTCTATCCAAAAGTGTTCACCAAGGCTGCACACACTTCGGGGTCAGCCTGCTGTCCTGGGTGTAGTTTAGTCTTCTTAGGTGGTTGCTAACCCAGGTGAACACCCTGAGCCCCCCAGATGAGTTCTCAAGGTTGGAGAGTATAGAAACCAAGATGGGCTTTCCAGGACCTAGAAGGTCACCCAACATACCTTTTCCCTTCTGTGACAGATGTACCAATGGTCAACCAGCCAAACTACCCAGTGGGAGGGAGTTGGTCCTCAGGGCTTCACCCTTGGGACAATTCACAGAGTAGAAAAACAGGACCCAGAGAAATACAGCTCTCCAAATTAATAAGGTGAGAAAGAATGACCAAATTCCTTCCTACACATTGGCTTTATTTCACTGCTGCTTGAAGTAACTTTGGGTGGAATTTCAAACCCATTTCAGCATTCACGTCTTTTTGATGACACTCAACGCAATTGGTATTTGAATGAAGATTGTTGTGAACGGTGATTAGGAAAGATCACATCTACAGGTTGTCATCTTGCTCATAGAAAAATAAGTTTAAAAAATCTACTGTCAGCATCAAGTGGATTGCTTTGGAAATTATTTTCATTCCAAAATCTAATCATCTATATTGGATACAACATTTATTTGTGAAAAAGAAAATAAAAATGGAGTTTTGGAGCTCTTCATGTCTATAAAAAGACTACTTTTCCTGGCATTTATAAATATTAATATGGAACACTAGTGAAGAACAATACATAACAATAATGAGAATCACCAAATCCCATCATTTTTGACATTGTCGTATGAACAGCTTAAGGATTAGCAGGTGAACTTTAAACATATTGCTTCCAAATAATAATAATAACAGTAATGATAATAACATCAGAATGAAAAAAACCCTTTCGTGCATTATATATTCTCGATGGCTTTCTTCTTCTAATAACGTTTACAGGATCATTGCTTTGAACGTTTGGATGACATGCTTAAAAAATTAACCTGAAGAAGGGGGAGGCCTTCTTATCTCTTTCCATTCTTGCAAAGCTTCGTTTAGCCTTGTCTTTGTTTCCCACTCACCCCTGACATTGACAGAGTCAAAGGCCTATCAACTAATACCCTAATTTCAGAAGGATTTTATATATACATATATCTATGCGCGTCTGCAAATGTTTTGTGCACGTGCGTACGTATATGCATAAAACGAAGCAGTGTTTTAAAAGATAAAGTTGCACCAGGTGTCAATTTTCACACCTCTTACTAAATACACATGGTAAAAAATGATGCCACAATTTCATTGAAAATCCGAGCTATTGAGATCTAATCGCTGCTTAAGCTGTGGCTTTATTCAAATCTGGATCACCAATAGGGCTCGGGATGTAAATGAAGTGCAAAGAGAAATAAAGAAAAGGCAGAAAAAAAAATCTATGATAGCCCTTTCCTTCAGCCATTTGATTCCCAAGTCCTTATCAGTCAATTAATGCATACTAAAACTTTAGTGGCAGCCTCAGTCTAACAGCCCTAAGAGCTACAGCGAGTCCCAAGCATTAGCCAAACAAAACACACTTTCAGCAGCCTTAATATGAGACTGAAAAAAGGTCAAAATAGACAGGCTTTACAGAATAAATCCTGAAGATCCATTCTAATTTCCACTCAAGGATCTTTTAAGCAGTTCTTGGATGCTCTTTATGGTACTTTGATCCAAGCATAGTTTCATTAAAACTTTGTGGCTTGGTATTTTTAAACCTGATAGCTTCACTAAACTAGTTCTCAAAATGTTAGCTAAGCCGCTATGCATAAAACTACTTTACTGTCATGGTGTCTTCTAATATCACCTAAGTACAGGCTGTTGCAATTCTGAAAATGAACCTTTTCTACATTCACCAGATCTCAGCTTGGGAATTTTTGCTTTCGCACTTGAAGGCTGTCTCGCAGTATAAAGAGAAGGTGCTCCCTTACCCCCTTCCTCTCCCCCTCCTTGAAACCTAAAACTAAAATTAGCTGCTGTACCTTATTTGTTCTGGAAGCAAGTTACACAGTACTTTTATCCACTGTGGTTTCCAATTGCAGGATTAACACTGGATGCTAAAAAAAAAACACACCCTGGAAAAAAATAACAAAACATTAAATGATGGTTTAAAATCCAGTTTAATGGCGGCAGGATAAATTCCCTAAAGACCCAGGAAAACAAATGTTACTTCCCACCTTCATAACGTGGCATGTTAATAAATCTGATTTAACTGCCACAGATAAAAACCCTCTGTCTCCAGAGATTGTCCTTTGCTCCCCTGAAAATGAGGATGCTTGAAAGGTTAGGCGACAATTTTCTTCCTTTCGCCTGGCGTTCACAAAAGCCTTGATTTCTTGAGGAGCTTTTGTGGCGAGTTTGCATTACGGTAGTTAAGAGAATTACAGAAAGGTGGCTTCAGAAGAGGCTGGGCAGAGTTTTGAAGAGAAAATATAAGCAAAGGATTATTTTTAAAAAATAACAATAAAACCAAGGAGATGGGATTCGCACAGGTACCCTGTCCAACCATGCTCAGGTCTGAGCCAGTGGCCAAACTCCCACCAACTTACACAGGAGCAATTTGGCCAGTGTTGGCAAAATCAACAACAAACACCTCCAAAACTTGCAAGATAGCCCAGAAAACTTATCTGGGCTGTCAAGTGAAAGACTACTTCCATGCACGGTGGGCTTTTAAGGCCAAGGTGGACATTTAAGGCCAAAACAGGAGCTTACTTGTATAAACAAACATGGAAGTGTAACTTCTGTTATCTGTCTGTCCCTTCGTGTCCCACATGGGTACAAAACATCATGCTGAAATGAATCTGATGCTGGTTTTGACCACAACCCGGTGGCTCTCTAGGGCTGCCCCATCCCTGGTTTGAGCCCAGAATCCCATCCTCCAACCTCACCTCTGGTCCCAACACCACCAATAAAGGAGGCAGAAGTGAGCATGAAGCCCTTTGGCTTCTGAAAACTCATGAGATATTCATGGATTTGGGAAAAAAACTGCCCCATCAACCGCTTCTTGCGCAAGGGTTGCTTTGGACTATCTTATGGAAAAGGGCACCAAATCTTTGCTCTTTAATCCCTCAGATGCTCTCTCAAAACCGCATGAACTTAGGAGCGGCTGCTCTTGGTGGGTTGGGATGAGAGTGTCCCACTCCTGCCTGGATCCCCATCACCTGGCAGAAACAGTTTGGTTGTTTTCACTGCTTCACACACCTTCGACAGGTCAGCAGCAAATCCTGTCAACCCAATGTCTGACAAAAGCATCCTGATGTCAGGTATAAAGAATGCCACCTACAGCTTAATGTCTGCAAAAAAACCCACCGACTTCGGGCAAACAATGAACGCTTTTGTCTTCTTAATGCCCGGTATGCAATCGAGTGGAAATGCTACTTCCATCCTTAATCTACAAATGAAATTAAAGTTGTTGAAAGACGCATGATAAACCAGGATCCTTTGTTTCTTGCAGAAGAAGGGAAAAAATTGAAACCACTAAATATTTTAGCAGATTTACTAAATTTCCAATTAAATCCGGAATTATGGCAGAGCCTGTATCTCCCTCTCACTCCACCACACACATTTTCTATTTGAATAAAGTAGGTTAGATGCAGTGCTCCCTCCCACCCACCCACCCGAGCAGGAATAGTAATTAATGAAGCAGATCCATCGCCCGAGTGCTGGGCCAGCGGGGATGCTCGGGCATCCCTGGGCCTGAGCATGAGGGAAAGGCTGGTTTATAGGGGAACAGCCTCGGTTATCCGGAGGGAGAGGGATATGCTAGGCAAGAGCACCCTCTGCCCGCTGGCAGGAGGGTCTGGCTCTATTAACATGCCCCCCCATCCCTCCCCCTTCTTCCCTTTGCCAAAGAAAGGTCACGGGAAGCAGCTTACACAAGCCAGATGAGGTGGAAACCAAATCAGAACCAAGATTATATGTCAGGGACTTAAAGGCAGGAGCAGGAGAACAGCGTGGAGGGCTGGTGTGTGTTTTCTGCCCATTTCCAGCGCTCACGCTCAACCTGCAGAGTGCTGGTCAAGTCAAACTAAGGATAACGGGCATCTCCTCGCTCCAGGGTTTCCAGTGCATGTGGTCAAGTTGTGTCAGACTTGGGCAAAAAGGTTTGAGAGACACGGATGTGTATACAGCTCTTCCAATCTGGTCCAGTCCTATTTGAAATTGAGGGGAAAAGGGATGCGGTGGTTGGCCCTTGTGGGAGACACAACTTCACTGTCTCCTCATCTGCCTGGGGAAAGGTGAGGATTTCTCCCTGTGCCACGAATCAAAAAAGGGACAGGCAAGACCCACAGTGAATCGCTGACCCTGAAGCCTAGACTGAAAAAAGGTAACACCAGCTGTGAGAACAGGGCCAGGTCTGTACTGGCTCAGGTGTTGGGTCCAGGTAGTGTGTTGTCTCACCTCCAACACCAGCCACGCTTGGGAAATGAAGTGAAGCACAGAGCAGTCTTCCCCAGCTGTGTCCCTCAGCTTCCAGCAACAAGTGCTTTAGAGACACCTTGAGCTGGGTTTTTGCGTTCCAGATCATCCCCTCTATGCTTCGGATCCATGTAATTTCTGACATCTGTGGGGGTGTCAACTCAGAGATGTACAAACACCAAAGAGGCCAGGGAGACTCTTACCATGAGCGCTGCCTGCAGCAAGTAAGATCAGCCACAGGAACGTGCCGTATGGGCAGCTGCACGAACAACGTGTGTGCCAGGATGTCCACCTGCACAGAGGCAAAGACAAACCTCCCAGTGTGGCTCTTGATGTGGTTTATCCTTGCAACCAATTTGTCACCCATGGGTGACACCCACTGCATGGGTACCATTCACATGCACAAAGCTCTGCTCCACCCTTGCATCCTTGGACGTCCCTTCTCAACCGCAGGGGTAGCTGAGAAATTTCCTCCAGGCTAATGCTACAGCAACACACCTTCATGGAACACCACATGTGGTTTTGGAAAATGTTTCCTGTTGCCTGGTGAAACCTCAGGTCCAGAGGAGACCAGAGGAGCACTTACACACCCACTCCTGAGTAGTGTCTTCTCCCAAGTAACAAGCAATAGGATGAGAGGAAATGGCCTCAGGTTGCACCAGAGGAGGTTTAGATTGGATACTGGGAAAAATTTCTTCCCGGAAAGGGTTGTGGAGCATTGGAACAAGGTGCACATGGAAGTGGTGGAGTCACCATCCCTGGAGGGGTTTGAAAAGAAGTAGAAGAGGCTCTTAGGGACATGGTTTAGTGGTGGACTTGGCAGTGCTGGGTTAATGGTTGGACTTAATGATCTTGAGGGTCTCTTATGATTCAATGAGTTCCTCCTCTGTTTCTTGGCCATCAGGACGAACCAGGACACACCACTTACTTATCCCAGATATTCACACCCGGGTTGTGTGGCTGCCTCCTCAACACACACCTTCACCATAACCCTGGGCAGCTCTCAGCACACTGAGCCTTCCTCAGAGGGATCAGGAGGCAGTTGTGTGGGACACAAAGGACTCACAGAAATTGCTTTTGCCTCACTGTTGACCAAATATCCCTTAGTGTTCTTATGCATTAGCCAATGCTTTCCCTCCTCGGATCCTTTGTGCATCACTCCCTGCCACTCTGTCCCCACTCTGGATGCTTGTCACAGTCAGCCTTCTCTTTTTCTACTCTTGGGCACCATCTTGTAGAGGACAAGGTAGTTTTTTGGTGCCACTAACACAAAAAAAAACCCAGGAGGATTTTGGTTTTGACTTATGTAGCAGCTAAACCTATGCAAAGTTAGTACAAGGCTTTGCCATGGCACAGAGCAGTTGAGAATAAAGCCAAAGAAATCAGTAATTGTGCTTATTTTCTCCTCTTAAAACAGCTCAATTTGTCCATTGCAACTTATTCCTGCTGTCTCTATTCATATCTTTTCTTCTAGGCAGCTGCCAATTGATGCTGCACGTTTGCTTTGAGTGGAATATAGCAGCAGGTCTGAGCTCCAAAATGTTGTTTCAGTCATATTTCAATATTTAGCTTATACACGTGTTGGTATAAGGCCTGATTTTTTACAACCTTGTATACCAAGAGAGCTAAACAGTGTTATTTGATTTTGGTTAGAAAATGCAAATTGCAGCTCTAGAAGGGTTTGCCACCTTGTGTGGGATTTCCTACACTGCAGATGCCCACGTCCGAGTTCTCCATCTGAATATGAGTAGAAACTTCTTTGCTGGGAGGTGCCAGAGCCTGGCCCAGGCTGCCCAGAGCGGGTGTGGAGTCTCCTTCTCTGAGACATTCAAACCCGCCTGGACCCACCTGTGTGATCTGCTCTGGGACCCTGCGTGAGCAGGGGTTGGACTGGGGGATCTACAGAGGTCCCTTCAACCCCAACCACTCTGTGGTTCTGTGATTTTGTGACTTGGCAACCTGGGCTCCCTCCAGCGCTCACCAAGAGAAGGGGACCCCTGACCACACGATATCCCCCTGATCTCCTGGGACTGCTGTGTTGGGATGGGATGAATCATCCCATGCTGTGCCAAGCTGGGATGCACCCTGGTCCCCTTCCAGGAGAAGCTTCTCTGGGCTGCAAGGAATAAAGGAAGTTGAGCTGCAAAGGGGAAAATGTGTGTGGCAGGGATCTGGAGAGGAGCAGGACGGTGGTTTGGGAGAGTATTGGCCAGCGACGGCAGCTCGGAGACAAGCCGTGTTAGCAAAATCCTCATGCTCTTCATCATCTCCCAGCATGATGCTCATGACCCTGGAGAAGACCATGAGGCAAAAATGTCCAAAGAAAACGCAATGAAACATTAAATTATTGTGATTTTATATTTTCAGAATTTAGGTCTGAAAATTCAGGGGTTTGTTTGTTTATTTGTTTCGGTTTTATTTTAAAGGTATGACTTCTTATTCTGAACACAGAAAGTTTCCATTCTCAAATGGACCTACAAGGAAGAAGGCTGTGAAACCAAAAGACTCAAATAATCCTCCCAGTGAGGCAAATGATTTCACTGCTGACTGAATGGAGCAGCACAAGGAAATGTTTCAACAACAGAAAAGAAAACCTAGTCTAATCTAAACTAACTGTCCCCCGAAACCGATAATTTCCAGAATTCCCAGTGAGAATTCCTCTTTGTCATTCACATGTGAATGGTAGAAATATTATCAGCCTGACCTGAGTACCTCAGTGGGAGATGGACACCCCAGACACCAGGACATTGACCTTGGCTAATGCTGGAGGAAGAGCTACAGAGGGAAGGTCTCTGATGGACGATCATAGAATCATAGAACAGTTTGGGTTGAAGGGACCTTCCCAGCTCCCCCAGTGCCACCCCTGCCATGAGCAGGGACATCTTCACCAGCTCAGGTTGCTCAGAGCCCCGTCCAGCCTGGCCTGGGATGTCTCCAGGGATGGTTCAGCCACCACCTCTCTGACCAACCTGGGCCAGTGTTTTACCACCCAATAATGGGTGGACAGGCTAAGGAGAAACCTTTACTGGAGCAAGGACCCTCATGCTGCAGGCTGGTGGAGGGCAAACAGCATCTTCTCACCAAAGGAAGCGAACACAAAATGTCCTTGGTATGAGTTCAGTCAATCCCCATGGCTTTTACTCCTTCTAAGGGGAAAAGGATCTACCTGTCAGCAGGTTTACAGGGGAGGGAGGCACTGTTGCAATTTTCCAACATACTGGTTGAAATTCCACCAAAGGGAAGGGCAAGAGCAGCCTTCCCTCCTTCTCAGACCTTGCACCTCCAGTTTTGGGGTTCTTAGGTCAGTCACAACGGAATGGCAGCACCCATTGCTTTGCTGCCTCTCAAGCTTGGTAGAAGGTGTGGGACGCATTTCAGGTCCAAGGGACAACCTTGCCAACCCAACAACGATTGCACTGGGGCTTGGGATTGCAAGAGTTCTTGGCTGCTTTCTCCTTGCAGAGATCTACAAGTAGATCTGGGACCCCACCAGCCTGGATTGGGGGAGAGGCAACAGAGGTCTGGGACAACTTGCAGGTCTTGTATGCACTACTATGGGTTATGTGATTACACAGCAGCACTGACTTTGCAAAGCTGTCTATCCCATACCTTTCACCAGCACAAAAAAAAAGTGCCATACCAGCCCTTAAAAGCTTTGGAGCTGCACTTCTCATGGCTGCAATAATACTTACAATATGGACTCTAGCTGCTTTTTATGTTACTGCTGCTCTTAATCAGCTCAGTATTAGCAGCTCCAACCTGCTCTTGCTTGATTTCTTTTATTTTACTTCTAAAACAAACACAGATTTACAGTCTCTCTGATTTCCCAGTTTTCATGGCGCTCCACTGAGGCGCTCTAAACATCTCATTTATCTCCCATACGCTGGGAAATTACAACCCCCTCCTCTCTAAAACAAACAAGCAAGCAAAAAACCTCCAGCTAAAATATACACGGTTGGAAAGTGTTGATTTGAACAATAACCCTGAAACAAGATGGGGAGAGACTAGAACATGAAAACAGACCTTGCACAGATTGAGCTCTGAGGTTCTTTGCATCAAATGTTGACTCGTTCCAAGAGCATCTATTTATTTGTGGTGAAACTGGAAGGAAGCAGCATGAAATATATTTTTCAGTTGTTTGAGGAAGAATGTGCTGTTGTGTTTGTTCTTGTACACGTTTTCCTTCTCTCCCTGCCCGCTTCATCTGTTCTTCTGCAAAGAGGGTGGACATAGAGGGAATAATTTGAAGTATTGGGCTGTCTGAACAAGGTTTGGGTAGAAAGCACATGTTATCATTTTTTTTCTGATCTGTATCACTTCTGAAAATAATTGTTCCATAATAAGACTGATGATTTAAGGGTTATGCTTGTTCCTGGTTGACGTATTTGACAAATACAAAGGACTGTACTTAAGAAAAATATCTATCCATTTTGCACTAGCAAAAGCAATGCTGTGAACCAGTATCCTCTTCTGCTTTGCTAATTTCATGATTTATTCTATGAGAATAATGGTGGATTTTAAAAAAAAATTTATTGTTTTAGACTCCTCTTATTTCTTTTCCCCATCTTTCTCCTGCCTAATGCAATGCAATCATAGATTCTTTATGCTATAGCATGTGAACTAAAGAGAAACTTTCTCTTCCCCATTACTATTTTGCTATATGCAAATAAACAACTCACATTTTTCCATAAATAGAGACAATATTCCCATTCTCAGCATTATTTTCAATAACCTTTTTTCCACTGTGTGATGACATTTGTATTTACCCACAGAAAGCCGCATAAAGATATTGCTGGAAGAACACGTTACTACAAGAAGCATCGCCTCCATATTAGCAGTCAAGCTTTGAATCCTTAATTCAAGATATCATCCAAACACTGAACTAGTTGACTGTACTTTAACGAGCAAACCCAGCAATTTAACAAAACATAAAGCAGGAAAACCACTAAAGTCTCCTATGTATTGATTGGGGGGAGCAGCAATAGTTATAAATCTAAACCCTCCATTCCAGACCACATCCCCAAATGTAAATAAGCACACAAGCATGTTGCTACATATTTTGACAGAAATAATTACAAACAGCCTTATCAGCGGCAGCGAATTCGGCAACGCGCGCATCACTCATCCGTTGTGCCCTCTGCTGGGTAGAGCACTCAAGGCAAGCAATATTATTTCCAATTAATTTTTGGCATCATCGCTTGGCATCTGCTTTAGGAATGCAAAGCGTGAAATTTGTAGTAGCAGGTTTAATATTTGATCCAGCCAAAAATATTTTTGCTACAAGGACTTACCTTTGGTAGCGTTCTCCTCCCCGCTCCCCCCTCTTCCGCTCCGTGTTGTTTCGTTGCCACCGAGCCTTGTTTATGGTCCAAAACGAAAAGATCTGCCACCGAACGCCATACGTGGCAGGAATAATTTCATGCTGTGCAAAATTTGTTTCATTTCACATCCTGTAAGAATAATTACTTAGCATAATGCCACTTAAGCTGTATTTCTAGCTGCAAACATTAAGGAAATGGTAAAAAAGCTAGATCCCGGTTGGGAGAAAAAAGGGTATTTAGGGGTCACTGGGGTTTCTTAAAACTAGTCGCTTTTAACACCAGGGACAATAAGCAGAATTAAATGTTATAAATGATGTTGCTGAATTTAAAAACACAATAAAACCCAATATTTTCAATGATACTCGAGGTCACCCGTGTGCTGCAGCACCTTGATAGGACGCTGCCTTCAGAAATACAGGACAAAATCCCTGGCCCATGTTGCCCACAATTCTCATGTTTCTGCTGTACTCTGTAATTAAGTTTACTTGAAGGTGACAATTACCCAAACAGCCCTAAATAAAATAGCAACTGAAGAAGCCGCATCTTCCTTATGTCACATCATAGACTCTGATTTTTACATGATGGAAAATAGTATTCAGTAGGTTTGGAAAGGAGTTGATGTGATGGATGAGCAGGGTGTATTGAACAATCTCTTAGCACAAGTTGTGCAAATAATAACTTAGCACATTGGGCCAGTGTGATACCTCAAGCCAGAGGGGTCCCCGACCTCCCTCCTGGGCCCCACAAGAGAGGAAAATCCTCTTTCATATCTAGTCAGAATTATTCATGGGTCACTCTTACCTTCTAGCAAAACCAAACTGCAGTCTTTGATCAAGCGCAAGACTGGCATCGTCTAATTTAATTAGTTCAATCAAGTTTAAGGATCAAAATTATGACTGAGGATTGTAAAAAAATTTCAGTTTTCTCTGTGCCAAATCACAGCTTTCAACCAAGTAGCAAATTGTTACTTTTTCTGTCCCAAATATTGGCAGGAAATAATTGCTTATGGAGAACTTCTCTTGAGAAGTTGCTTATCCCCCTCATTTTTTAACGAGCAATGCTCATGTACACCAAGGCTGACCTTAATCTTCCTCAAGGCCATCGTGTCTCTTCCTCACCCACCAGAAAAATCCACTTTTCCTCTAGTTTGACCAACAAGAATCTACAAATGTGAATTCACTGTGTTGGGTTTGTTCAACTCGACAAAAAGTAAAACCTTGGATTTGATAGAAGCAGGCTGAGAAGGATCCCTGGATGGATGGATGGATGGATGGATGGATGGATGGATGGATGGATGAATGGATGGACGGATGGATGGAGGCTATCAATCACAGCGCAACATCTCCAACCAGCACTCCGCTAGCACAAATTCCCCCAGCTCCACTCATCTGAATAAAGCTATTCCAATTTATACTCATTCCTTGTTTTCATTCCATTCAGAACAAGCCTTTATTGAAATGTCAAGTTTGAATGTAACGAGACTGTCAGGAGGCGGCAAGGGAGAAATAATAAATTTTAGTCAAAAAATGGCAACAATTTGGGCTCGCAAGTACTTCTGGCCTGAAACAGATCTTCCCTCTGGAGGCTCTATGAGTAGTGGCATTCTTCACTTGCCATTATTTTAAGTGGCTTTGCTGCTAAATCAAAGGCCATGACATAAATGTCCCCCAAACCATCCAAAACCTTGCTCATCTTATGACTTTTTTCCTCAAAGTTCAGCAAGCTGCTGCTGTACCTGACCAGTTAGAACTCTTAAATACCCAAGAGCACTCAAATGGTCCCATGGAAAGGCCAACGCATGGAGGACACGGTGCCACCGGCTCCCTCCATCCTCACTGTGGAAGATGCCGACCTTAACGTGGGTAACTTGTTTCATGAGTCAACCAAATGCAGAGGCTGGGGAACACATTAATAGGATTTTGTGCTCTAAAGTGTCTGGATTGATGTCTTCCAGGCTGAGGTGGCCCACGTCATCACTCATCATGTATTAGATGATTTCATAACCTAGCGGAAGTTTTATTCTTTATTGCAATAGGAGACATGGGAAGAGAGGGCAATAAGTACATTCAAATTAATGCAGCATTTACTAAAATCAACATTAATAAACAATTCATATGAGAACATCCAAGTGCCTCCAAGCTGAAGTATTTCCCGCCCATAAATCCCGTCACCAAACCCAGGGATGTCTCCAGGGCAGCCAGGCATATGGAAATCTCAGCATCGCTCCGCTCGACCCTTAGGCAGTTGCAAACTGTCAAGAAGGATGGTGCCACCTTAGAGATCATCTCCCAGGCTGCTCTTGGGAAGCCTGGCCCATGAGAAGGTTTTGCCAACGCATGTGCACACATGTGGATTTCAACCACGTCTCAGGATGGATCACCCCGTGCCACATCTGGCTCCATACCTCTCTTTTACAAACCAAACACAAGTTGTCAACATCCTCAGGAAGGACAAGCCCAACAATTCACCTCTTTTTTTTTCTTTTTCCCTTAATTTTTTTTTAAACACCGCATTGAATCCCAACGGGATTTTGGGGTTTTGTTTTAATGGCGAGGCAAGAATTTGCTGATCCTCCCCGTGGCGAAGTTACTTTCAAGTCAGTGAAAGTTCTTGGCCCGCGATGAAAAGTCTTTGCCAATTAGCGCTCAACAACTCCAATTCATCCCTCCTGGTTCAAGATGAGTAGGAACCTAATAAGGCTGCGATAAAAGGGCAAAAGGCAGCGAGTACCCCAAAGGGGATTAATGGGCTCTTCCATTTATTTGTCTTCCTAACAGCTGAACTGTTACAAGTATTGACGGTCTTCAAACGGCCGGGCGCCGGGGTCTCCAATGGCCATCTCCAGCGAGGGCTTCCCCCTGGGCGATGCCAAAACCAACAAAGCCCCGGGGATCAGGTAATGAAACTTCAGCTTCTCGCCCCCCCTCTCTGCTCCCCACCTCCCGTCTCTTTGAGATTTATTTACTGGCAGCTGACAAGGGGCAAATTCAGCTGGAATTGTGTAGTCAAGGCCCTGTCAAGCCTTCAGAGGCACCCTTATGTCGAACCACCTTCCTGACTGGCATGTCGCTGAAAAGCCCTCGGCGCTGGTCCTTAACAGCTCCCGACAGCACAAAGGACACTCCAGACAGATGCCTACATGGCATCCTGCAGCATTTTAAAAGAGAATTAGTGGTTTTAATTATGGTCGTCGTATGAAAGGAAACCATGCAAGCTCGGCAGGAGACCTTTGATCAAACCCTTTTGCTAGCACAATGCCGCGGAACTGTGACTATTCCTAGCAAGGGGCCTTTTCTCGCTGAATGACTCACCAGTGATCTTTGAATGCAGACAAGTTCCTCGCCCTCCCTCTTCATTAGCGAGCATTTCTATACAGGCCCCTATATAGTGCGCGGAGTCTCGGAGCTATACAATGGGGGGGAAAAAAGAATCCCTACAGATTCTGGCCCCTACTTAGGAAGTGCTGAAGGACTCTGAGTGACTTTATTCATTAAAACAGGTTGCTATTAATTAACTGTCATAATAAAATAAAGAACTATTATTTGCATTTCTTAGTGCACTGCCTTTAGTAATATGTATAAAAGATGCTTGTAACAAAAATGAATTTATAAGGGAGAAAAAACCCTCAGAAGTCCTTTTTTCCTCTTCCCCCCACCCCCCCCTTTTTTTTTAAGGTCCAGGCAGCAGGAGTCTGACTAATTATTAGGACCAGTTTTGCAAGAGAACAAATAGAGGTAAAACACAAATATGAAAGTAATTAGGAAAATGCAAAATCCTGTTTACTTGGCAACCCATTCATGCAACTGAGACTAACGAAGAGCAAATCAGCTTTGCTTGTTTGATAAACTTAAGGGTGCCACCTAAGAGGAGCTGATAAAAATTAAACTTCTGCCAGCCATCCCTCAGCGCTGCCTTTTAGCGAACAGGCTCAGGAACATCCACACAACCGCTTTGTCTACAAGCACCGGCAAATCTCATTTAAACGGATCCAAGGGGAGGAATTTTGTATCTCCCATCGTTGTTTGATATTTTCCCCTTCGCAATGCGCCATCGGGGATATCTTGGTGCTGAACGCACAGCACAGACACCCATATCCCAGACATGGGAACGACGCAGTTGCAACCAATTCTGCTTTGCTCCCTAAAAAAGCATCGCGTTTCCAGTGCTCTTCACACCTGGGAAAGCTTTTACCAGTGGGAAAGTTTTCCTGGTAGTTTGCATCGCTACTTATTACAATATATGATGATATGTTACTCGACGCGGGCTGCAGGCTGGGACACCTTTGTCCAGCTCCTCTTTTCTCCCAAGTAGATAGTGGGATCCACGAAAGCTTCCAATTATTTCAACACTAGGCAGCTAAGGAGAGGCATCTAATCAAGATAAAGAAAACCCTCAGCTCAGTATATTTGCTTGAATGGATTTTCAATAATGCAGGTAACAAAAGCATTCAAAAATTGGATTCCTAATGCTTTTCTGGTAGGCTGAAGGACTGAATTTGAGAAGGGAGAAGAAAGCCAGCCCTGAGAAAGCTGCACGGAGGAATGTATGATATTCCCCTGCTCTGGACAAACACTTCTGTGGGGACTGAGGGAATAAAAGAAGAGATTTAAGTGAGACACGGTTGACCTGAAATGTAGTCAATTACAACACAAAGAGTTAAAATGACACCTCTGAACTGCTCCTCTTCCTCCTCTCCCTTCTGCTTCCTGGCTTTGCAACTCAGAAGCCTTAGTTTTCTTTATATTGCTCATTTCTCATCTGCTGTTTATACAGGAATCATGCATAGAAGCAACAGGGGGAATTGCTATGGAAATCACACTACGAAAACAAATCAGAATACAAGGGAGAAAAATAAAGGATGTTACTTTGCAACTGGAGTCAAAGATTCCCAGACGGCAGCTTGATCTCGCACAGGCAGCATTCAATGAAAGTCCATCTGCGAAAATCAGCACTTGGAGAGAACAGAAGTAGTCTAGTTTTAAAAGGTCTATTAGGATTAATAGCCACACAGGCATAAATCTGCACCTACGTGTACCTCAGCTTACAGACAAACAGCATCCACATGCAATGGTCCTCGCTCCCGCACACATCCCGACCCGCTCCTCCAAGCCCCCAGGAGCTTCCAGAAGTGCCACTTGATAACACGATCTCTATAGAATTACTTCTTTCCTCTCGCAAAATTTTACTGGTTACAGATGAAATCCCAGCAGCAATTTGTCTCCTATAAAACACTGGGCTGGGACCCCACAGAACCAAGTATGAAAACTCAGGTGAACACAACTTTCCAGTAATGGTACCATAGTTTTGGTTCTGCTTTAAGCATCTGAAGTACATGTTAATTGGCAATATTTTGAAAAACACGCCATTTTAAGTATTTTTTTTCTTGAAAACAGGCAGCTGAGCTTTTGTTAACCAAGTTCCTTGGTTTTTGGGGTGGGTTGAAAACCAGGACGGACTCACACTCTATTCTTTTGGCTGAAGACCCTGACATCTCTCAAACTGCAGTTCTGGCACCCCCAGTACCTGCAAGGACACGACAGAGTAGACAAACGTTATGGGCTTACATAGAAAGAGGCCATGGATGGCAGGAGCCATGGGGAGGGCAGGGTCCCAGGGGAGCTGCTCTTGTGTCCCCATGCAGGGTCTCAGCACCACGGTCCCTCCAGCCCAGACAGAGCAGGAGGTGCCACACTGCTGCTTCCACTCATAGAATCACAGAATCATAAAAAGCTTTTGGTTGGAAGAGACATTTAGGATCGAGTCCCACACTGACCTAACTGCCAACTCCACCACTGATCCATGTCCCTGAGAACCTCATTTATGTGTCTGTTCAACCCCTCCAGGGATGGTGACTCCAGCACTGCCCTGGGCAGCCTGTTCCAATGTCCCACAGCCCTTTGGGGAAGAAATTGTTCCCAAGATCCAAAGTCAACCTCCCCTGACGCACCTTGAGGATGTTTCCTCTCGTCCCATCACTTGCTACTTGGGAGAAGAGACTCACGCCCTCCATGCTCCAAGCTCCTTTCAGGCAGTTCAGAGATCAGAAGGTCTCCCCTCAGCTCCTGTTCTCCAGCTGAACCCCCCAGGTCCCTCAGCCGCTCCCATCACACTTGTGCTCCAGCCCTTCCCCAGCTCCGTTCCCTTCTCTCAACTCGCTCCAGCACCTCAAGGACTTTCCTGCAGTGAGGGGCCCAGCCATAGAATAGAACCATAGAACCATGGTTGGTTGGAAGAGACTCACGATCACCGAGTTCAACACTGCAAGGGAAAATACACAGGTTCCTTGCTCACTCTTGGAAAACCAGAGCAATAAACTCTATCCCAGCATAAAATCACAGTGTAATGAAAGTACCTATCCTTGCGAAGTGAGGGGGGCAAAAAGAGCTGGGTTGGTCCCACCATCCCACACCAGGAGAACATCGTGTCTGCAGCAGCCCAGGGCAGGGGCACAGCCAAGGAGCAGCAAACAATCAGGCTCCTGCAAAGGGCACCGTCCCACACGTTTGTCCTGATGGAAACCCACCCAACCACGCTGCCTCGTGACCATAAAAATCACACAGACACACCATACCCAAAGAAAAATGGCTGTAGAAAAGCTCTTGGCTCAGTAGCAGAAAAAATATTTAAAGGCTAAACACATTTTTTGCATCTATAAAAGATGCTTCATTCATTAAAAAATATTGCACCATCTTCACAGTGCAACAGATACACAGGTTTCTTTTAAAGGAAAACTCTCCTTTTCAAAACCCAGTATTTTATTTAGTGATGAGTTTCTTTTTCCCCACACAAACCAGCACAAACAGTTCATTTGGCAACAGCAAGGCCCAAACAACAGTATGTTCCTGCAGAGACAATCGCACTGGCTTCCCTCTCCGCTGCCACTTCTGTTGCCTTTTCAAACTATTCTCACATTGTCAAGGACTAATTCAGATTTTAAGTCCCGATTTCGCCATTTCAGCACTTCAGCAAGCGGGTGGAGAACCAAGTGCTACCCAGCTCCCTGCTTTAGACCTCCTCTCATATCCCTCAGCCCCTGCAGCTCTTTCTTCAGGTGCTTCACAGCCTGCAGAATATCCTTACGTTGGGGATCGTCCTCTGCTTTCTGGGCGTACAGAAGGAAATGTTTCACCGTTTCGGAGAGCAACACTTCGGGATCCACATCCACCCGCTGGAGACGCAACATCCTCTCGCAGGCGATGGCGTAGTTTTTGTGCCAGTTCACCGGGTGATTTGGATACGAGTTGACAATTTCTTTGTATGACTATTGAAGGGACAAGAAAATAAAAGAGACAGTTAATTGAACGAAGGGACAAACAGCCCTTAACAGTGCTTCAAAACCACCCGTAAAGGAACAGATGCTATTTAGATGTCCAAGCCCAGACTTGGAGCATTTCTGTAACTCATTGCGTGTTTGCAATGTGATGCGCAATAGTGGGGATCAGAAATCCAAGGGGGGGGTGAAAAGTTTCCCTTCCCACAGCAGCTGTTTGCTTAGAAACGTTACAGATGATGGTGATAACCCCACCGCACATTATGTGCTTCCCCGGGAATGGTGTTACAACACACTGGGGGAAAAGATATATATATATATATATATTTAACTGCTGCACCTGGGAAGACTTTTACTCAATATTTCACAGAATCCCAGGATGTCAGGGGTTGGAAGGGCCCTGGAAAGCTCATCCAGCGCAATCCCCCCATGGAGCAGGAACACCCAGCTGAGGTTCCACAGGAAGGTGTCCAGGCGGGTTTGAATGGCTGCAGCCTGGGCCAGGCTCTGCCACCCTCACCAGGAACAAGTTTCTTCTCACATTTAAGTGGAACCTTTTGTGTTCCAGCTTAAACCCATTACCCCTTGTCCTACCATTGTTTGCCACCAAGAAGAGCCTGGCTCCATCCTCCTGACACTCACCCTTTCCACATTGATCCCCAGGAATGAGTCCCCCCTCAGTCTCCTCTCCTCCAGCTCCAGAGCCCCAGCTCCCTCAGCCTTTCCTCACACGGGAGATGCTCCACTCCCTTCAGCATCTTGGTGGCTGCGCTGGACTCTCTCCAGCAGTTCCCTGTCCTTCTGGAACTGAGGGGCCACAACTGGACACAAGATTCCAGGTGTGGTCTCCCCAGGGCAGAGCAGAGGGGCAGGAGAACCTCTCTGACCTACTGACCACCCCCTTCTAACCCACCCCAGGTACCATTGGCCTTCCTGGCCACAAGGGCCCAGTGCTGGCTCATGGTCACCCTGCTGTCCCCAGGACCCCCAGGTCCCTTTCCCCTACACTGCTCTCAGGAGATCAGGATGTATTCCATAGGACTTAAACAGTCTGTTGACTCGAGTGGGAATATTTATAAGCTCAATAGCACGTAGGTACCCGAGAACTTTGCAGAACAGCAAAAATCACAGCAAAAAGGGCAAGAGTTGCAAGGAAACTATTTGTTTACTCTTTGTTGCAATATAAAACTCTCTGCTGACACACTCTGATTGTTTTGTATGTCTCTCAGCATCTCAGGCCATCCAGTATTTCCAGAGATACCTACAGCAGCTTACGGGTGTTATTCTTCGTGGTGAAATGCTGCAGAATTAATTTGCAGTGAGAAGACTGTCGGATTTTAGACTTGCTGGCTCAGATGCGCGATTGTGCCAAGAAAGAGGGGACAAGGGCATAGAGGGGACTTCAGGACAAGCAATCTCTTGGCATGGGTTTGGAGCCCAGTACAGACAACATAATTATAGAAAAGCAGGGAGTCGACTGGTTGGCTTTTTGCATCCTCCGTGACTGCGAGGGCAAGTAGGAATGGATAAAATCCCTGAATTAATCTCTTTGAATCTGCTACGCTCCCAATTTGGATGAACGAAGGAGAATGCAGATTACAGGATTGCCAACCTATATGGGAACAACATATTTCTACAGAATCCAGAAATTCATAAAAATAAAAGATAAAACGGATGGACACTGCAGGGAGGGATCATTCATAATCAAAATATACGACTTACGGTATATGCAAAGGTGTAAAGTTGTGATTTGATTTCTGCAGTCACACTGGCAGTTTCTGCAAGTTCAAATATAAAGAAAGCTGTTTTCATCCTAGAAAACAAGGAAAACTTCCATATAATAACTGCTTAACATAACCAGCTCGCATCACATGGTTATACACATCTTCAACATGCCCATACAGCTTTTTAACTGTATGAGACAGTACACCAGTGATAACAATTTCTCTCCTAGATCTGTTTTCTCACCCTATGTCCAAACTACCCTCTTCTCCTTCAAGATACTGTGAGCTGAACCTTTTGTTGAACAAAGCCGCCACCTTCCTGAAGGATTTGCAGGAGGCCGTGCACCCTTCATCTCATTCTACCAAGCTTTTCCTTCCAAAGCTTGGCACATTTAGATCCAATAAGGTCGTGCAGCACCGAGCTGCCCGCTTTGCTGTGTATTTCCAGGCCAGTGAGTTGGCTTTGCCCACCGGCTGTTGGAAGGGAGCAAAGGAGCATCACCTGGCTTGCCACATCTCCTCGTTGGCGACGGCTTCCCAGGACGAGGGCTTGAAACTAAATGGGAATGAGAGTAATATTCCGCCGTCAGATCCATGTCACTGTGTTTCACCCATCACGCAATCAACCCTTCCAACCCCAGCAGGTACAGACCTCCCAGGCAGGAGAAAACCCATCATGAAGCCTATGGCTCTGACAGCAGGAATTCAGCTGATCCTCAGTCATTCCTAAAACTCCTCTCTCTCCATAGAAGGAGCCTCCGGTGTTTCAGGTGTTTCACAGTACCCTGGCTATCCTCGAAGTTAGAGCTGCTTCTTACCATCCATCCAGTTCAATCTACGGCATTTAAAGCTTTGGATGTCCCAAATCCTCAGTGTTTTTTGGCTCCCGACCAAGTTTTAAGATCAGAATTGGACCTGATATTTGACTAGAAACATTCTCTCTATTTTGAAAACTAATAAAAATACCACATTTGGATTTATTATACAGGGTGTTTCAAAAAGATGGACCCAATTGGCCAAGATAATGCTTTGAAGTTGGGTTCACCTTTTTGAAACACCCTGTATGTTCCAGAACACATAACATCACGATTACGGCTCATGTTTAATTTCTCTAACACCACAATGGATGTAGTTATGCTGCTGGCACAGGAATGATGAGCAGCAAGGAGCCAAGTCGCCTCTGCCCCGTACCTGCCGTAGTCTTCAGTCCAGTTATAGAGATTTCTCGTCAGACGAATCCACTCTCCTGGGTCAAACACAACGTTGGAAGGAACCAACTTTTCACATGTACCCCAGGGCCAGAGCGAATAGCTCCTTCTCCAGGTCGAGTCCCCTTCGTGAAGACCTATGCAGACAAACACTTCCTTACTGCCAAAAAGCAAACACAAAGAGCAACGGTGAAGCCATGGTAGAGACCCTGGGTCACCTCGCGAGCCTGAGCAAACCACCCACACCACACCACTGCAGCGGACAGGTCTTCAACAGCACATTTTCTGCGGCACAGACACCTGTTTGGAGCATTTCACATGGGAAAGGGCCTGTCTCCAGGTCAGTTTGCAAAGTGTCTCTCCCACTGCAAGCGAATACCCCACCTGGCATTGCACATTTGGTGCAGCCAGCACAGGAGAGACGTCCTCTCCACACCTGGAGCACTGCATCCAGCTCTGGGTCCTCAGCACAGGACACACATGGAGCTGCTGAAGAGGGGCCAGAGGAGCCACAGAAATGATCCGAGGCTGGAACAGCTCTGCTGGGAGGACAGGCTGAGAAAGCTGGGGTGTTAAGCTGCAGAAGAGAAGCTCCAGGGAGACCTTATTATGGCCTTTCGGACTTAAAAGTGGCCCATAAGAAAGATGAGGACAGACTTTTGAGCAGGGCCTGTTGTGACAGGACAAGCGGTGATGGTTTAAACTAAAGGAGGGAGATTCAGGCTGGACATGAGGAAGAAATTGTTGGCCCTGAGGGTGGTGAGAGCCTGGCCCAGGTTGGCCAGAGAGGTGGTGGATGAACCATCCCTGGAGACATCCCAGGCCAGGCTGGACGGGGCTCTGAGCAACCTGAGCTGGTGAAGATGTCCCTGCTCATGGCAGGGGGGGCACTGGGGGAGCTGGAATGGTCCCTCCAACCCAAACTGTTCTGTGATTCTATGTTGGACCTTGCAAAGGTGCCAGAAGCCACAGGAGAAGCACATTTCTTCCTGACAGCGCCTGGCCATGCTCTTCTGCCTCCCCATGCTCGCAAGCCTCACCCTGGCTGATCTAGAAGCAGCCGCTATTCTTATTCATGTATCTAATCCTTTCTCCACTCTTACTAAGCTATTTTTATATGATGATTATTCCTGGAATACATTCATTCTATGCTAATCAGTTACCCACAATGTTCACAAAGGAGATACAGCAGCAATTTGCTCTCCTACCATCATCATTTTGAGTACATGAGAATGTTCCTTTTTTTTTGTGATGAATTGTATCAACAACAACAAAAATAACCAGTAAATACCCTCTGCTGATCACCTTCTTATTTTTCCTTCCTAAAAACCAAACCAAACCTCAAAACAACAAGCAACATTATATCCAGATGGAATTACTTCTGCACAGATATTTGATTTAATTGCAAAAATAATCTCACCACCAGGGAGGAAGTCAGTGGAGGAAATTGGTCTTTTGGATGCAGTACCAAGCTGTTCCATAAACAATTTCAAGAGAAAAAGGTCGAAGATTTTAGGAAAGCTGTTACATATGAAAGAAATGCTTACTGTTTATTTACTTGGAGGAAACGATGGAGATTAAAAGCAAGTGTCCCATCGGGTAATACTCCTTCCATGGGATTCCACCGGTTCCCAGGAAAATAAACACCAGGTAAATGCTTTGCCAGCTTGGGTAAATACCATTCATAAGTCATCATCTATCGACAAAAATATTAGCATAATTAAAACAAGAATGAAAGATTTCATCCATTTTACATACAGAAGTGGTTTCTGCAGGAGGAACGACTCCATCTGCTTAGTGAAGGCAAAACTCTGAGAAAACACAAAATAGCTACAGGTAGTAAGAAACACAACAGGGCCTTGTTCTGCTTAAATATGAGGCACTGGGTTTTGGGTTTCCCAACAAGTCACAAACGCCTGTTGCAAAGCCAAGTGCAAGGACCGATGTGGCAGCAGAAGCGCAGGTGGCCCATTCTGTAAACGATTTTTCTTCTCCTGTTTCTCAGGAAAGAAATGAAAGAGTGTAACGACCACTCAGGGACCAGCAGCACCTCTGTTTCATTGTGAAAAATAGAGGTAGAAGTCTGCAAAACCACCTTTGGAGGACGAAGATAAGAGAAGGGATGCAAGGAATGAGTCTCAGCAAGGTAAAGCCCTTGGGAGAAATCCCAAAGCTGCATCACCCATGGGGCAGATGCTGACCTGCTGCCCTCCAGGAGGCTCCTAGGAGCCTTCTGCTGCCCCAACATCTGTATTTTGAGGCAATTGCAGAGAACAGCAGGGACAAAGCTTCATTAGCGAGGCAAACATCAGCCCTGAGCCACATCTGGATATCTGTCTGGATGTAGGACTTGGGCTTCCCCTTCTCTCCACCAACCACTCCAGGAGAGAAAGGAACAACTGAACTTTGGCTTCCTATTTTTAAATCTGCCTATTGGCTCTTCTAACACTACTTTTTGAGCTTACCTCCTGGTCCACTAAGGTGATATCTGGCCTCATTCCTTCGCAATAATGAAGGTAACGAAGAGCATTCCCAGGTAGGTCTCCTCTTAGCAAGATCACTGCACCCATCGGCACAGAGGACAGCAGGTTCCTTGCAAACTTATCAACAACGTAGTTGTTGCTCTGGTCACAAGCACTTAAGAGAACAGATAAAAAACAGTGTCTTAAAACGGATATTTGCATGGCTTTGTGTATCTTCAGAACAGGTTTATGCATTAGGCATCCACAGGTGAAGTCCACCCTGGTCAGATCTTGCATCATGTCCATTTGCAGATAAACCGAGATACAGAAATGAAGCATTTAGACTACAGCCCCCAGAAACCAGCACCAGAGACATGAGCCACTGCAGTTTTCCCAAAATACACACTGATTGCATGCCTTCACTTAAATTCTGGTGTTTGCTTGGACTAAAGCTAATGAGTTACTAGTTGGAGCTCAAGTGCCAGTACGATGCTTCTGTAAAGTATGTGAAATCCTTCCTATCCTTTTAGTGCCTTTAATTAAGTATTAAAAAGCCAAGTTTTCGTAGCATCAGGCAGAAGTAGATTTACATGTCCTGAGACTAGATCCTTTTTGTTACAGAGTTGTGTGAGCACACACTCCAGGTATGGACATTCCATGACATGGCTCAGGACGTGAGCTACGACTGGCGTCACCTATGGACCAGCCTTTGGGAAAAGATGTGTGTGAAGGACTGATTCCTGGGTATGAAATGACTCTTAGTTGGTCAACCTCCACCTGAACATCCCTACTATTACTCTGATTCCTACTCAAGCCACTGCAGAGTCTTTGCTGTGGTTTTGGGATAAGGAAGACCTGTGCTACAGATCTAACCCTTCAAAACTCGTGTCCAGGCCTGGGCTCCCCAGTTTAAGAAGGACAAGGAATTACTGGAGAGAGTCCATGGGAGGGACACAGAGATGCTGAGGGGTCTGGAGCATCTTTGTGATGAGGAGAGACTGAGAGAGCTGGGGCTGTTCAGTTGGAGAAGAGAAGCTGAGAGGGATCTGATCAATGGGATCAATATCTCAGGGTGGGTGTCAGAGGATGGACCAGACTGTTCAGTGGTGCCCAACGCCAGGGTGAGGGGCAACGGGCACAGACTGAAACACAGGATGCTCCATCTGAACATGAGCAGAAACTTCTTTGCTGGGAGGTGCCAGAGCCTGGCCCAGGCTGCCCAGAGCGGGTGTGGAGTCTCCTTCTCTGAGACATTCAAACCCACCTGGACACCTTCCTGTGCAATCATTAGGAGTTTACGCATCTACAGAGTTTTCTTCCCTCAACCTACAGGACACCCCATTTACAGCCTGCAGTTGGTGTTTGATTTTTAGGGAGATGAAACAAGGGAGTCCCACAGGCAGCGGCCACACAAACTTAGGTGGGATGTGAAAAGTGCCTTTCCCACTTCAACACAAGGACAAGAAACCCCAGGAGTAGCGTGGGGGGTTTATAGCAGCACCCCAACCTCACGGCACCCCGCAGCACCACGACATTGCACCAACACACATTCTCTGGTGTTGTTTTTACCTGTAATTTGCCCAAAGTTGAGAAGTGACGAGAGCGAGAGCAGGAATCCACTCCAACCACGGCAGCGCCCGGCTGCCCTGCAGCACGGCGCTTCCCAGTGAGACCAGTGCGGCCAGGCCCAGCCCCGCCAGCACGGCCACCACGGCGCTGCTCTGCAGCCAGAACCGCTCCACCTGCGAAAAACACCCCAGAAACCCCGTTTCTATTTCCCCAGCTATAAGGGAATACAATAAGTAGCTGTACTTTTGAACCTTACGCAGCTTCAAGGCAACCACCTGCTCCTGATTAGGTGGTTTTAAGGTTTGTTTCAAAAATGAATGCCCCAGAAGAATTTTTGGAGTGCAACTTACCACGCCCAGAAACAGAGGTTTTGTGATATCCAAATTTGCTCTCCAAGCAAAGAAAAGGGAATAAAGACAGAGCATTCCAGCGAAGAGCCAGATCACGGGTGATTTCTGCTGCTTTGTCCTATTAATGGAAAAAGAAAATAGGATTGTAGTGGCATAATGAAAAAGGAGACAAGTTATACGTGCTTGACAACCACTGTCTCTCTGCATATCTAAATGCATTTAATACAAGGAGCTGATGAGTCTTTCTTTACCTTTGCCATTTATGTAACTTCTGTTTTCAGAGCACAAAACCATCAGGATTTCTAGATATTTAAGCTTGCCATCTACAAGCCACAGCGTTACCAGAAGCAGGGCTATTTTGCTCTTAATTAATAGATGAGCACAGCCAATTGCTGGACTTCTTTGCAGCAGCAAGCAGAAGGCAAAGCGAGCTGCCCATGCAGCCGGTAAGAGAAGTGCACGTCGGAGCACATACTACAGAATCACAGAATCCCAGAATGTCAGGGATTGGAAGGGACCTGGAAAGCTCATCCAGTGCAATCCCCCCATGGAGCAGGAACACCCAGCTGAGGTTCCACAGGAAGGTGTCCAGGCGGGTTTGAATGGCTGCACAGAAGGAGACTCCACAACCTCCCTGGGCAGCCTGGGCCAGGCTCTGCCACCCTCACCAGGAACAAGTTTCTTCTCGTACTTAAATAGAATCTCTTGTGTTCCAGTTTGAACCCATTACCCCTTGTCCTATCACTGGTTGTCACCGAGAAGAGCCTGGCTCCATCCTCCTGACACTCCCCCTTTCCATATTGATCCCCATGAATGAGTCCCCCCTCAGTCTCCTCTTCTCCAGCTCCAGAGCCCCAACTCCCTCAGCCTTTCCTCACACGGGAGATGCTCCACTCCCTTAATCATCTTTGTTGCCCTACGCTGGACTCTCTCCAGCAGTTCCCTGTCCTTCTGGAACTGAGGGGCCCAGAACTGGACACGATATTCCAGGTGTGGTCTCAACTTGAGACCTCCTTGAACTTACGGCAGCGCTGTGCTCACACAGGCCACGAGTGCCAGGACGAGGACGGGAAGGGAGAGCTCCGACTTCATCTGTGCCAGCTGAAAACTGCGGAGAAATTAGTGCGTCATCCCCAAATCGCTGCCTGCACTCAATTAAAGTGTCAAGAGAAGCAGGGAGTAAGCACAACATAACATATTCCCATTTTGCTGGGAGGAAGGCTACTAGAAATGGGAACAAACTCAGTTTACACATCAGAATTCTGCACGAAAAATCACTGGGGAGGGGAATCCAGCATTTTTCTTTCAATGGGGCAGACAGACAGACATCCACGCTGTCCCTGTGCTGGACACACATGACCCCAGCTCTGGACCAAGGAGCCACTTTGGCCAAAATGAGAGCAGCAGCACCAGGTCTCTCTCCACTAAAAAGCACAGTCAGGATGTTACTCACACCAGCATCTCTCGCATACTGGATCCTGCCTCGGACTTGGCCTAGATTAGAAAGAAAGGAAAGCCATGTGAAACCCACACGCTGGTCACCGTATCACTGGGGCAAGGAAAAGCGTTTTTGTTTTCTGTTTGCAGGGCCCTGAGCACAAGAGGCTCCTTAAAACCCCCAAAGTCCCGTGGCCGCAGGGAACGGGAATGGCTTTAACAACAAAAAGACAGCAAACTCTACTCAAACCTTCATCACAAGATTTTTTCCATATTATTCCTTTACATTATGCCAGGCTTTACCACCTGGATAAGTATTTTTTCAAGGTGATATCAACCCATCACCCCACGATTTGAGCACATGATATGGTTTAGCTATGATCTCTGCTCTATCTGCATGGTGCAATTATTTTCTGGGACATTTTCCCCCCCAGTCCTACCGATTCCTGCTCTCTTTACCCTGATGGGGCAGCGCTGTATAGATACATGAAATCTTTTATTGCAGAGACTTGCAAACCAAGTCTGGGAAACAAGACATGGTCAGTGGAGGTGCAGAATTACCTTCATAGGTGGAAAGGTGGTGGCTACCAGATAAAAGATAAAGGGATCCAGGAGGTCTGGAAGGAATATTTAATCTCCATAAAAATGGAATAGCTAACTGCATTCAAGATTTAATCAAAAAATAGAAGTGTTAGAGGATGGAGAGTATGTCCATCCAGGCAGGGCTCTGGCATTAGCTCAACTGGCATCGGCACAAAACGCTTACATTTTTGCTGCATTTATTGCTCCTGCTTCAGACAAGTTCATCGTAAATGTGATTTGTGGTGCAGGATTACACGCAGTCCATCCTTAAGCCTCCTGAACATCTACTTGAATTCATCACATTTGATGGAGAAAGGAGTTAAGGGATTTGCATGCCTTGGTATTGCTCTGCCCAACCGAGTCTCATTCTCAGGAGACAGCTGGGAACAGGACAACAGGGGATATCTCAGAAGTCCTTCGGAGGGTGGATCTTGTCTCTGTAGGAGTTTTGGAAAGATTAAGCAGCAGCAGCAGGAATTATCAAGTCTTTTGCCTCACATCCCACAGCCAGCCGGCTCTAATGGAATGACAACGGTGCTTGCTGCATCACGTTGGCTGGATGCGGGGCCTTAATTTCATAGAATCATTTAGGTTGGAAAGGACCTTTAAGATCATTGAGTCCAACCATTAACCTAACACTGCCAAATCCACCACTACCCCATGTCCTGAGAACCTCACCTCCGTCTGTCCAACCCTCCAGAGATGGTGACTCCAGCACTGCCCTGGGCAGCCTGTTCCAATGCCCCACAGCCCTTTGGGGAAGAAATTGTTCTCCAGATCCAGCCTCAACCTCCCCTGGTACAACTTGAGGCCATTTCCTCTCATCCTATCGCTTGCTACTTGGGAGAAGAGACCAAGACCCCCTTCTCCACAACCTCCTTTCAGGCAGTTCAGAGATCAGAAGGTCTCCCCTCAGCTCCTGTTCTCCAGTTGAACCCCCCAGGTCCCTCAGCCGCTCCCATCACACTTGTGCTCCAGCCCTTTCCCCAGCTCCGTTCCCTTCTCTCAACTCGCTCCAGCACCTCAAAGGCTTTCTTGGTGTGAGGGGCCCAAAACTGCCCCCAGGGTTCGAGGTTTGGCCTCCCCAGTGCCCAGCACATGGGGATAATGACTGCCCTCAGCTTCAAGACCCCAAGGAATGACCCAATACATAAACCACACCTCTTTCTCTTTTCCCCCCAGTGGTGTGGTTTCTCTGCACTGAAATCTCCAGAGCAGAAGGACAGAGGGTGCTGGACACTTGCTTTCCTTGGGTGGCCAGAGCCAAACGCTGAAGTCAGGGCTGGAGGAAGCAGATGCAAACCCTGTGCTCTGAAAGCATCCTTGTGACACCCCCGTCCCTTGGTAAGGGCACAGACCTGGCAACAGCTCAAACCAGAGGGTTCTGGGACCCCTCCAACTCACCGTTCATTTAAATTCAGTATTAGTAATTATTAGGGGAATCTTTTTTAAAGGTCCAGCAATGAAAACTGTTTGCGACCTCTTTAAACAGCTGAGTTTACAATTAAAAAATTAAGACAATTATTTGCCTTAAATAAGAAAACCACAAAACTGGTGTGATAATCTCCCTCTAGCACAGTTTGCTCTTCAGGCTCTTACACACACGGGACACCCGTACAGCTTCCAGTGAATAACACAGCTCACCCCATAAAGGCAAAGCGAATTATTTCTTTGCTTTCCCAGCCTTGTGATCCATTCTCAGAAAACCTGACACATCAGAACGTCACAATCAGAAATACATTTTTAAGAAAGAAAACGTTTCCAATTTCTTCCCCTGCAAGACATTAATCATCACGAATAGAGAGGTTCTGGTATTGCATAAGTTAGAAGAAAGTCATTTAGAAAACGACCTTTATTTACCAGATTGAATGTCCCATATTCTTCCCTGAGAAAGTGGGTCAAAAATCCTTGAAAAGTCGTCTGGTCTCCCCATGTCCAACGGGCTCGATTGAGGTAGGATGAAGCCGGGAGATAGAGATAAGGCAGCAAACCAGCCAAGAAGCATAAACCCAACTTCAGCAAATGGCCTAGGGACAATTCCTGCACCAAAATATGTCATATTGCATAACAATGTTTATTTTAGTTTAATCACGCTGGAACTTCAAGAACAGATAAAGAAAAAAACATCAAATATATTTACACAGAGCTGATCTCTCAATTTATAGTAAGTCCCTACAAAATGTTATGTTAAACCTTACGATTTTGTGGATTACTAGGAAACTGCATCAAACTGATCTCCTTTGCATGGCAGGGTGAAATTTAAGTGAAGCAAATAATATTAGCTAGGACTCACGAGTATCATACTCATTGCATCTTTCACATTTAAATCATGGCATGACATGCATAGATGGCTGAAGCACTGCAAGGCTGAGATAACCCACTTTGCAGCGATTAAGAGTTGGCTGGTATTCCATCTGGCAAAAAAGAAATAAATAAAAATTAGGCTGCTCTAGTACAACTATGCACATCATCACCATCATCAGGAGTCAGTTTTGCCATTTACTTTATCGCGATTCCACTGGCTAAATTGGATAGGCCAACTTTTTGGGGTGGGATTTTCAAGAACTGCCTAAGGGGTCAGGAAGACAAGACTTTCAAAGGGACTTGTGTGCCTAACTCCTTTAAGTGCTTCGGAAAATCCCACCCTAGAATATTGCACGCTTGCTTTATCGTGAGCCACTGTCAATCAAAGCACTTCTCCAGCAGTTGGGGTTATGGGGAAGAGGCACCATTTGGAGCGATGATGTACGGAGCAGCAAAAGTAGCTTGGTGACAGTGGTGGCCACCCTTCCTTCAGGAGACAGCTTTTTACTTAAAAAGGTGCTTTTTTCCCATCAAATATCCCTCTTATGAGGTGGTTTTCTGCAGCAGGCACTACAGGAATACTAGTCAGAAATATTATAGTGGAACTCGATTGTCCTCACTGGAAATCAGAGATTGGAAGAATAAAAAAGCTCTGTTTGAAGAACACAAATACATTGCAGAAGTGCGTCTTCATCGTGTTAATGGAAATATAATATATTGCAAAAGTGCATCTTCACTGGGTTAATGGAAATATATAGTCAGAAAGGGGTTTGCTGGAGATGCTGAAGAGATTTTGGATCAAGCTTGTCTGAGTTGCGTCTTATCTCATGTTTTTGCTCTCAGCTTAGTTATACCCTGTGCCATTACTCAGAACCACAAATGATTTATCAAGTTGAGGGTGGAAAAATACAGGCAGGACAGGCCCAGCAGAAATCTGTCCAACTGTCACCTTCAGGGGGACAAGAGAGAGCTGGGGAGTAGACAGAGGTTTCTCAGGGCCACTCGCAAAGATATCAGAGCATCTGCATCATTGAGATGCGCAGCTGTTTTCAGGGCAAAGTAGACTTTCTACAACACATCTACATCCAGACCGATGCATTGACTCCCGGATCACCTACAGAAGACAGGAGCATTGCAGAGAGCCTGAACATCATCCAGAAACCTCATCCACATGCATGTGTATCGCCTTCACAAGCCAGGCATGTAGCAAGGTGTTTTCA